>NC_071256.1:14298229-14565729 GCF_023375685.1 Ictalurus furcatus | reverse complement strand
AATGGCAGATGATGGTTATAAATGGATATAAAAAATTAAAATTATCAATGTAAATTATCAATACGAGAAGGCAGCTAGATTCATATATGTATACTCAGTGCTGGATTTCTGAGAGCTTCAACTGTGTGTGTGTGTGTGTGTGTGTGTGTAGTGCTTTAAAAGATTTTTTGTGAACCAAATAGCAATGAGGCTGAAGTGTTCATCACTAGCCGACTTTTATTTTACTAAGTCTAAGTGTGACTTTTCATTTCCAAACTACAAAATATAATACAAATATCTATAAAGGAGGGACTTTTATTTTTCCAACTACAAAATCTATTACAGTGATGACTTTTTGTTACAAAAGTTGAAAATGTTCTATCTAGTTGGAAATTTTACTTTTATAAGCTTTAATAATATAGACAGAACCATTTTTTTTGTTTGTTTGTTTTAGTTTTTTTAGTTTTCATGTATAAACTGTGTTCATAAAATGAGGACTTAGGTTTACACACTGGAAACGTATCTCACAGTCAATTTTATGTTTGTTTTTATGTTCACTGGTAAAAATCTACTAGTATAAAAAACCCCAGACATCTACAATTTTCTGTAATCAACAATATCAGTTGTAAAAAAAAAAAAATGTTCACACATCATTCATCACGGACTTTTAATTTACAAGCTAATCGATCTGTAAACCAATATTTTTTAAACAAATTTGCAAGAATGTCTATATTATTAAATTGCAATTCATTTCTTATAATTTCCAAACTTATATAAACTAATAATGTCTACAAATCACCTTGTCTCGTATGTTACGTAGCTGTGTATATTACATAATTATATAAACTATACGAAATGTCCATCAATTCACAGCATTTATTTTTATAAACTGTACTAATGTTCATAAAGCAAATATTATGTGCAAACCAAGACTGTCAATCAGCAACAGGTTTCTATCAATCTACAAACTTACAGCAATTTCTAATTTTTATTTACAAACCAAAAAACATTCCACTAATTTGTGATTTATATTTTTATTTTTATTCACTTTTTTTTATTTTACACACAACACTGTATCTATCAACTAAGGACATTTCCAAACTGGAAAAGTCTCACTCTTTTTAACTTTACATTGTACTCAAATAAATTAGTTTTTTTCTTTCTTTTTTTTTTGTATTAAGTATTTCTACATTGCAGTATATACATGGACCCTGTGATATAATGCTGATTATGTCAGATTATTTGTGTTGTGTTTCAAATTTATACATTTCTTTAAGTGGGATATGACAAATATAAAGTGGTAAACGAATCTGAGAGATTTTGTCCTGTGCTGAAAATATACTGTATATTTAGCCAAGTCGACTATGTTGTTTTGTGAGCGTTATTAAAGTGTTAAATCACATCGCCGTGCTCGATTTTCCTTTTTATCCTTCAGAAATATGACACGTAACTTTAGCTCACCAAAACAATGACGTTTTATTGCTATAGCAGATTACAGTCGTGTGGTCATGGTGAGTGTCCAATGTTAATATGTTTAAAGTGTGATGTGTGTAATTGTGTGTAATGCAACCCGGACTGTTCGGCTCGTCAGAGGCAGATGGGGCCTGAAAAATGATTTTATTAACAGAAATTAAAACAAGGAAGACAAATTGAGACGGGAAATTGAACACGGTAGTCTGTTGTCTAGATTTTTTTTAAATATTGGAATTATCTTTTCATCTGAAGAGCAATTTATGGATCTAGGAAAGGAAAAATCTCCAAGATTCCAAGAAGCTTTAAAATTGTTTGATATACCCTTTATACGGCAAACCTTATGGTGATATAGGTGCGGTTTGTACCTGTACAGTTACTTAATGTAGTCCATTTATTTGTCAGCCAACATCTACCCTGTCAGTCTCTGAAAAATAACCACCACTAATCAGATGTTATTTGGATTACTTGGATTACAGGTGTATCAGGCACAGCAGCTTCACTGGTTGATATAGCTTGAAAAAGTTGTTGTTTTTTGGTTGCTTCAAATGAAAGTGAACTGCATATACTTTTTCTTTCATTTGAAATTTCTTTGTATTCATGAATCTGGTTGGTCTGATTAGTTTATTTCTATATCAGCAGCTCAGACAGGACTTCTGGCTGTAATTCGAATCTCAAGTTTATATTAATACATTTGTTCTAATACATTATCGTTTCAGTAGTAACAGCTCATACGCTGGGACTTGTGGACACTTTACATAGTGTAAGACTAATAATAAATGGATTTGTGTGTGTGTGTGTGTGTGTGTGTGTGTGTGTGTGTGTGTGTGTGTTATTATTTTAAGAAAGAAAAATGTATAATCATTCAGTACATTTACATGGACAACAATAATCCAATATTAACCCGATTAAGACAATACTCTAATTAAGAAATTATCATGTAAACAGCGATTATTGATTACCATATTCCGGCTAAAGTCACACTCGAAGTAAAGATGAATCGAATTAAGACGTGGCGTATTCTAATTTTAGTGGCATTATAGTGCATTATAGACATATACACACCTTAATCACACTATTAATGTCGTGTGGGAGTTTTCACCGCATTTTGCGACAGGACACATACTTTGATGGCAAACAAGAGAGCATGGCTGCATCCAAAGCCGTGTACTTACCTGATATATAGTAGGAGAGATACACGTATTTCAGCTACTATATAGTAGGTAAGTACGCGGTTTGGGACGCAGCCCATGGCTTCAAGCAGTCTATTTGCACGTATAGCACGACAAATAATTAACTACATTTGAAGCTTTTGTAAAATTAAAAATGAAACACCCAAAACTGTATACGGTCCCATAACCAAGACAAACTGTATGTTGATACGTGAAATTCTGGAGAGGACGGCGTGACGTGGGGACGTAATGGCATGATGTCGATCTACGTCCTCTAACATTTAAAACAGGAACATGAAAGGAATAGTCTTAAAGCAACTCGTGTAAACACCTTAATCACAATATTGTCTTATTCAGAATAAGGTCAATAATTAGGTTATTGCTGTCCATGTAAACGTAGGCACTGATATGATGTTTTCTTTGAGGAGATGTTTATTTAATATTTTTGGAAGGAGTCTCCAGTGTCAGTGCTTTGTAAACCACTAAGGTGAAGCTGCATTTGTTCCGCAATGGGAAAGTCTACAGGACTTAGTAAAAAGCTGCATTGCTTTTGTCTTATTAACTTCAAGAGAACTGTTCATAACTGCTGTAATGTTAACATGAACTTGTTTTGCGGACGTTCCATAACATTAAATGTAACTATAAATGGATAATAATGCAATATATTATTCTTTAAGCAAAAAAAAAAAAAGAGTAAGCTTTGACATAATTGCCTTGGTATAAGGGGAATAAAGCACTTTCTAGCATGCTGTTATAGGATCAGCTTCAGAGTGATAACAGTAACTCTGTTTCACACCACCCCATCAAGCATATCAAAAGATTTGTCTGTTGACCTCAAGATTGTGAGGTCCTGAAAAACAGTGCGGCTCTCATCATTCTTATTGTTTTAAACCACAGAAACTTTTCCACAGCTCACAGTTTTTACAAATGGAGAAAACAGGGGGGAACTGAGCGTTACATCTGGAGGAAATAGTGCGTTGCCTGTCACCTGGCTGAATTCAGACCTGCAGTGGCAGCATCATGCTGTGGGGATGTTTTTCAGCAGCAGGGACTCGGAGGCTCGTCAGGATTCAAGGAAAAATTAATGGATCAAAGGAGACATCCTTGAAAACCTGTTCAAGAGCACTCAGGAACTTAGCTTGGGGTCAAAAGTCACCTCCATGGAAATGACCCAGAGCCAAGACTCAGAAGCGGCTGTGACTGTTTTTCTCATTTTTAATTAATACATATACCCAAAGTTATCGTTGTCCATTATGTTTCTTTTGTTTGTTTGTTTGTTCTTTACAAAATAATAGAAAAAATTAATTTAACCCATTTTAGACTAGGGCTGTAATGCAATGGACATTTTTTCCCCCCTCCAAAATTTCCACTATTAAGAAGTAAACATCAAAAGCATGAAATTATATATATATATATATATATATATATATATATATATATATATATATATAAATATATATATATATATATAAATATATATATATATATATATATAAATATATATATATATATATAAATATATATATATATATAAATATATATATATATATAATATAAATATATATAAATATATATATAAATATATATATATATATATATAAATATATATATATATATATAAATATATATATATATAAATATATATATAAATATATATATATATATAAATATATATATATATATATATATATATATATATATAAATATATATATATATATATATATATATATATATATATAAATATATAAATTACACTTGCTATCAAAGACAACACGCACACACCCACTACTTCTTTTTTGTGACCAAAATGGACCAAAAAAACACCAAGCACTACTTCTCTTCTGTGTGTGTGTGTCCTGAAACAGTGCTGAAGTACCATTTTTCATGTTCAGGCGTGACAATGTAGTGTTAAAACGGAGACGACCCTGGGGACCAGAGCCATGTGTGAAACACAACCATAAGAGCTGTAATTTCAGCCAGTCATATTCTCTCTCTCACACACACACACACACACACACACACACACACACACACACACACACACACACTGCTAATAAAGGAAAAAGACCTTTGTGAGTTAATCCTCATTTAAAAGAATCTTAAATCCCATGGGACAGGTGATAGCCTACATTTGCTCTTAGCATTGTTGGTGAACACTGTATTAATTACTGTCTCAAACGTTTTGTTTTATTAATGAATGCAGTTCATTTAGTTGTTTTTTTTTGTATTCCACTAGTCGCTAATGCCACCAGGGGGCGAGTGATATAACACAGTACTATTGCTATTTACACAGCATTACTATAATAATGTATATTAGTAGCTATAGAACATAGAAGTGGTGTAATTAAAATATTCTTTATTTTATTTTTTTCTCTCTCCACATTTTAGAATATTAATAAAGTCATCAAAACTCTGGAATAACACAAATGGAACTATGGGAATTATGTTGGGATAAAAAAAAAAAAGCTAAATAAATCAAAATAATGTAGTATTTTAGCATCTTCAGAGTAGACACCATTTTTGCCTAGAATTTCCAGAAATTTATTCTTGGCATTGTCTCAACTGATTTCATGAGGAATCCCCCTGAAATGCTTTTTAAACAGTATTAAAGGAGTTCCCACCGATGCTGGACATTGGACACTGCTTTTTGGAATATTTCACTCCAAGTCGTTCATTTAAAAAAGTATTCTTTTTGTCAATAAAATGTTAGTTTTCTAATGAAAGAAATGAATATGTTGGCACAATTATATTTTTGTCTACAACACCAATTTCAAACATTATGTCATATACCTTCATATCAAAAAGTTTTTAAGATCATGAGAAACATTTCAGTGAAGTGTCTCCAAACTTTTGTCTGGTAGTGTATATGTGTATATATACATGTATATTATATATGTAATTATTATTTATGTAATGATTTGCATTAAAGTTTACTTTTTTGGATCTTCTAACTTGTACTTATTTACTTCATTAGTTAACATTAACAGACCACAAACTTGATAATTCAGAGTTAATAAATCACATTCAGTGTTAAATATAAAACTTATCACCTGTATTAAGTGATGCTTGTTTAAATACAACTTCCTTGACTAAAAATAAGACAAATATAAATGAGTAAAAATATCATTTGTAGGTCTAAATGTTACAACTTGCTTTTCAGCCTCAGTCCTGAATTTTGCCAGTTAGGAACAGCAAAATTTCTCCATGTTGATGATTGCGGGCTAGACTATTTTTTATTTTCAATGAACATGAATTGCCCTATTTGTTTTTTTTTTATTTGAATAAAAAAAATTAAAACAAGTGTTAGCTACCTTCTTATTGTTACTTATGTTGAAGATCATGGTTTGTTTATGTTAACTAATGTGTTACATAATGTCACTTAACATTAACGTATGGACAATTAGACCAATAATTTGACAAATTACAACTCAAATTATATCTTAGCAAGTAAACACATCTTGAATATAGGCATGGTCAACTATTATTCAATGAATTACTATTCAGTTAATGTTTCTCATAATATAACATTTTTAAAGCTGATTTCTACATATTCTTACTCATTTAAAGATTAATGTGGTCTTATTCTATCGGTAGATAATTTAGCCTATTTCAAGTCTTTGTTTCTAGAAAGAAGCAAAATGATGTGCCAATGGAATACGACCATTTTAATTTATTTTAATCTCATCATGTGAACTGTACCAACGTAGTCCCCCGTAATGTTCCTAACATGTTGTGCTGATTCCATAACCAGTTAGCAGACAAATATAACAATTTTAATATACATATATATATATACATATATATATATATACACACACACATATGTGTGTGTGTATGTGTGTGTGTGTGTGTGTGTGTGTGTGTGATGAAAATGCAAATGTTCCACAACATCAAATCTAACTGAGAACAGATAAAATTGTACTAAACAACCCTTTCCATCACACCATCCCTTCATTCATAATTTTCCTGTAATCATGTCTGATCCTGATCATCATCATGTCTGATCCTTACTTATCCAACTGTAAATCTTCCTCAATTTAAACAAACAAACAAACAAACAAACAAACAAACAATTTTATTAAAGCTGAATTTAAAAAAACCCTAAAAGTGAAAAGTAAAAGTAGTGTAATACAGTAGTGTGTATAGAAAAACACCTTTATTCTTGCATTATCTTTATCACTCTGTTCTTCACCCGATTATATTCAAAATTCTTCACCAGCTTGAATTAGATATCAAATCATTAAATGCTTGTTGTTGTAATGCATCTTAAAGACTACTGTTTCATGGCTGGATTGACGTCACATGCTTCACGCCTCCTCCTCCTCTTAATCACTGTCTGAGAGCTGACAGGCCAGGCTCGTGTTGTTTGGACAGGTGTTTTTTTTTTAAAACAGCACTTCTGCTTTTTTTTTTTTTAAAAAAAGTGAAGACACAAGGAAAGAATAATATATGGTGGTAAAAGAGTGATGAAGATTTGACAGATGGGCAGAGGCCGTAAGGGATTTAAGTCTGTACTCATTTGTCAGCCTTTTCCCCGCTTGCTCACTGTGACTGATGGCATGGCTAATTTGTTCAATGTCAGTTAGCTTAGCATGACGAGAAGTCAGACTGAATGTTCTGAATAGCTTCTGGTGGAATTCGCAACATGAATAGCTCACTAGCTGTGTGAGACCTTAATATTTCACTTAGAAAGACCAAATTCAAACCATTTCTGGTCATTGATTAGGATTATGCAAATGCCATGCTAACTGGTGGCTTAAAAACAGACTTAACTCCAAATTGTTAATGTTGCTAATAATGAATGAATACAATCCACCAATTAGACTTTCATGAGTTACTTCCCGTGTCTCAAATCACATACGATAAACTCTTACTTAAGTAAGTGTGTAGTAATTGATGTGGACAAGCTCCGTCATATCATGTTCACATGTTTTGGACTTGCCCTCAGTTTCTAACCTTCTGGTCTGGTGTTTTTGATACACTCGAAAAAGCACTTAATGTTGAACTCGGCTTCAATCCACTGACATCCTCTGGCTTCAGTTCTCAGATTGTTGCTTTTACCACTCTATTAGCCAGAAGGAATATCATTCTTAAATGGAGATCTACTGCTTCCCCTACACACAATACATAGGTCCAAGGAATATTTTTCTACATAAAATTAGAGAAATTAAGTTTTATGCTTCAAGGTTCACTTAAAACCTTCAGTAGTACCTGGGATCCTTTCTTGAATTTTATTAAAGGACTGTTCTGCTCCCCTGACCCTGACTCTGATAATATTTAACACGAAATGTCATTTAGTAGATTATAATCTGGATATCTGCGTTTATTTTTTTAAATTAAAATCCCCCCCCGCCATCCTTCTTAACTCAGTTGTATGGGGGTGGTAAGGGTTTCGGTTCTGCAGGGTTTATATCAAGGACATTTCTTTGTCTACTGATCATTTACATTTCAGTGTAAGCAATAAGTTATGTTGTCCAGTCAAAAATGCCAATAAAAAAGAAAAAGAAAATGTATAGTAATCCAGATGATCTAGACTTATTATGATGTAATCTGGATGACTAGAAGATCTGATGTTAGCTCTTTATGTACAGTGCCTCAGCAGATACAGTTTTGAGATGAAGACAGGTGATATTGCCATTGCAGGTGAACTCTCTGTCACTTGATATCAGTAAGCATATTGGTTCTGTTTGTTGGAAGGATAAATAAATGAGAACTAGCTCAATAACGCTTGGATGAACAAAAATAGTAAAATTGTAAAAAAAAAATAATAATAATAATTTAATAATAAATAAATAAAATAGTAGTAGTAGTAGTAGTAGTAGTAATAGTAATAATAATAATAATAATAATAATAATAATAATAATAATAATAATCAGTCAGGGTGAACAATAATATCACCAGACCGGTTGAAAATGCATTTCGAGATACTGCTCTAACATTAGCATGTTTATCCATGATGGCATTAAAACATGGTTAATTTTAATAAACTTGTCATTAAGATGTTAATATTATGTTTTATACCATGGCAAATTTTAATTATAATGACGATAGAAAGGCAAATCAGAGGTTTATATTAATGTGCTTATTCTAATACTTTATTGTTTCTATGGTAAGAGTTCACAGAGGGATTTGAATAGTGGACACGCCACATAATCTAATCATAGTAATTTAACTATTAGTCAGTCAGTCAGTAAATTTTCCTCATCGGTTACTAAGTAGTTTAACAGAGGGGAGCATGATGGCTTAGTGGTTAGCATGTTTACCTCGCACCTCTGGAGTTGGGGGTTTGATTCCTGTCTCTGCCCTGCATGCTCAGAGCTTGCATGCTCTCACCATGCTTTGGGGTTTCCACTGGGTACTCTGGTTTCCTCCCCCAGTCCAACCCAGGGTGTCCCCTACTGTTGTGCCCTGAGTTCCCAGGGATTAGCTTCAGGTTCTGCGTGACCTGTTTAGGATAAACGGTACAGAAAATGTGTGGATGGATGGAAGTTTAATAGAGAAAGAAAATCATGGGAATAAAACACTTTGGGATGTGCTGTTACATATAAGAAAATAATAACCTTTGGGGTGGTACCTCCCTCCATTGATTACTTTCCTATAACAGCATGTTCTGCCCTGTTTTACTCTTAACATATAGTTAATATTTATGTTTTTATGTATGTATTTATTACTCAATCAATCAGTCAGTCATCACAGCCCCAACAAAAGTATGCATGTTCAAGAATCCAGGAGAGAAGATCTTGTTAGAATAGCAGCTGACCACTTGCCAAGAAACACAGAAAATGCTAAAAACCACCCACAACTAGTCTGTAATAAGTTTCAATTACACTTTATGAGGAACTTTAAAATGGTCTCCCATGAGGTTAAAGTGATGCACAGAGTGCGGAATAAGTGCTCATTGTGGAGCGGATCTCTGTTTGGTCTGTGTGTCTGTTTTATGAGTGTTTTCAGAGTGATGTCAGACATTAATGGTAACGAGAACCGCAAGGGTGCTGGGCGTTTGCATTTCCCTGATACTGACCTGTAACTGGATTCCTGCAACCTTTGCACGCCGGGCGGTTTTAAGGGTCTTTCCGGAACAGAGAGAGGCATTGTGGGGCGGCAGCTCATCGCTCGGGCTGAGCTCTTAAACATGAACAATATGGCGTTTGTAGAGAAGGATTGTTAACGGTAGTGTAAACAAATTCACGGCTGTGTTAACACTCGAGATTTGGGTGGTCGGACTGCGCCATGTCGACCTTTACAGTGAGGTGAAGTGTGGTTTCGGAAAACTGATATGACGAAAAGCAACAGGGAGAGAGAGAGAGAGAGAGAGAGAGAGAGAGAGAGAGAGACAGAATGACAGCAGTAATTGGTGGTTAATTTTTTACTTTCCTGTTAAAGCAGTGCTTTAGTCTAGTATTTTAATTTTGTTAATAATGAGTGAAAACAAGGTTAGCAATGATGAGTGATACTAATGTGATGCTAATTGGTGGCAGCCCAAAAATACAACTGCTAATAGGTGGTATTATTGCTAGCTTGCCTCTTAAAGAAGTCCAAAAGGTTGCTAAGACTAATAATAAAAAAAATAAGTGAACAACAGTTAGGTAAAGGAGTAAATCAGTCCATAGTGATAAGGTTACTGATATGAGTGATAATGAATAGTAATTATTTACCATAAGAAGTAGGGGCTGCTAACTTGCTAGTTTAGCTAGCAGGTTAAAGGAATAGACCATGCACAAATTGTATTATTGTAAATAAGAAATGAAAACATGTGACCAAAATGGTAATATTGCTTGTAATGGGTAAAAATGACTAGTAATCAGTTAGAATGATGATATAATACTAATCGGTTGCATTCATTGCTATCAATGAATCTGATTTTTCAGATTCAACAAAAATATTGCCCAATGGGGAAAACACCTAGCTGAAATTATGCCCAAAATTCAAACAACACTTATGTGATCGGACAAAAAACAAAACAAACAAACAAAAAAAAAACCTAACCAACCCATTCTCGCAATGCTAAAAGCTGATCAAAGAAAGAAGTCCCCTCGCACAGTGAACACACACTTCCTAATACAAGCTTCACACAAGAGCAACAAGGGTATCATAGCTGACCCAGTGCTCTGACCCCAACTTCCCAATAAGTTGGGATATGCGAAAAAAAGAATTTCACTGTGCTGTAATGTATATGTGACAAATAAAGGATTCTTTTTCTTCTAAATTGTAAAAGGATGAAGTAGCCATAGTAGCTAGTTGTCCAAAAGAGGCGTACATTTTTATGCACTTGGTTTACACAGTGGATTGTCTGGGCAGTTCATTCAGATTATAAAAAATCACCTGTACGTAGTTAAGCGTTTTATTGCGTAGACGTGTAGGGTTTATCAGAAATGTCTAGACCACCATCACTGAACACCACCCTCCCCCCAAGCAAACAAACAAACAAACAAAAAATGGGATAGAAAATGAGGACTAAGGAAACAGATCATGTTTATTTTCTTTGCTGTCAACTGTAATATGAGGTAAAATTTAAGCAAGAGTATTGTTAAATATGATGATATATGAATGAAAAGATGGCAAGCATTGAAATAAAAAAGACATTTATTGCTAGCTTTTACTCACTAATTGGCATATTTGGTTTAATTTTACAATATGGCTTCCACACTCATTATTTGACAGCTTATAAAATAGCACTTGATCCAGCACATCCTATTTATTTCGATTATTTCTTTTTAAAATCATGCTCTGGCTTTTCATTTTGTGCACTTAAAGTAGCAAGGTCATGAAATTGTAACGTGGATGTGGGAGGTGAGCTACTTTATCACGATTTTCATTTAATTTGTTGAATTAATACAATACTGCGGATGTTTTTGTTCATTTGATGTGCTCTCCTGTAAAGAATCTATGCCCATGGTTTGTAGGGTTCATGGTGAGAATCAGGGCTGAAGTTCAAGTTCAGAGTTGTGTGGAACTGAGACACACCACTGTTTTTGGCAAACTCCACCCCACATACGCAAATGCGTGCGTAGCCCAACTCTGTATATGGCCTTCAGTAAAGGAAGCCTGGCCACAGAGACATGCCAAGATAAGAAGTCCTGTCATTATTTTTTTTTTAGGTTGGTCGCTTTGCTTTGATTCTTCACGCAACACATTTGTAATGGCAATTAAGCCCACTGCATTAAATTAAATAACAGAGACAGACAGACAGAGAGAGAGAGAGAGAGAGAGAGAGAGAGAGAGAGAGAGAGAGAGAGAGACACTGCCTGCATTTGTGAATGAATATTTGCTTTAGAAATTGTGTGTGTGTGTGTGTGTGTATGTATGTGTGTGTGTGTGTATGTATATCTGTCACTCACAGGCTCTGGTTTTTATTCGGTCTCCAGAAAGGAAGCACTACTTGAGTAGAGGATATGGCCAATCTCAGACTGTATTTATCGTGTGTGCGTGTGTGTGTGTGTGTGTGTGTGTGTGTGTGTGTGTGTGTGGTGTGTGTGTGTGTGTGTGCCAGAAACAGCATCAGATCCACATGAAAAGTGCCCAGACTTTACTCACACTTAGAATGGCAGCCAAAATAAAATGGGAATGTGTGTGTGTGTGTGTGTGTGTGTGTGTGTGTGTGTGTGTGTGTGTGTGTGTGTGCGTGTGTGTGCGTGTGTGTGCATGTGTGTGTATTTCCATCAGCTACTGTTTTATTGAATAATCAAATAAAGAGTGATACAATGATGTCATCAAAACAATGATGCCATCCAATCACAGTCATGTACAGAATGGAACACCTCATTACTATGTCATCAGTTATTTACTCTTTTGTTGCGTCCCAATTCGCCTACTATCCATCCTAAATAGTATCCAAGATTAGAATTAGTGTGTCCCAAATCATAGTACGCTGAAACATGTATCCCAGAGGTACCCGGACTGTCTACTATTCCCGGTAGATTTACAAAATGTGGCTCTGTGGACACTTTTTCCAATAATATTTCCCACAATTCTTTGCGCAAGGGAGGGAGGAGGAATTTTGGGACGGTTTGCTTTGCTGAATTCAAGGATGCATTTTCGAGAGATGTAAATGAAATGTGGAAAAATAAATCAAGCGAATGATAGATTAAATTATATAGTATAAATTATATAAGGAATAATGAATGTTTACAGTGACAGTGTGTGTAACTAGGCAACAACCTTCTCTTCTGGTACATGAAGTGTTAGTGTGTCCCAGTACTTATATCCTCTTTTGCTACACACTCAAACATATGTACTTATTCTTCACCAAAAAAGGAGTTCATACTTTTATTGCATAGTATGAGTAGGCGAATGAGATGTAGGGTTTATTTCTTTTGCATCCTATTATCCACATCAACACTTTCAGCACTAGACGAGTGAGCAGTGTGTGGAAACGGTGCAGTAACAGCTGTGCATGCTAATTAGTGAGCGATGTTAATGAAGCTTCTTCTGTGTGATGAGCCTCACAGGGTTTAACGTACACATTCACCTCAGTCTGCGTTCTGTACTTTATTGCAGCCACAGATGCTTTGCTTAAACTCATCCGCACTCATCTCTTCTTCTTTCAACATTTCATTCTGCTGTTTTATTTGCTCCTTTTCCCTTCCACCATTATCCTGTCTACTGTTCTTTCACTTGTCTTATACTTTTATTTTTCTCATTGCTTCTTTCATTCTTACTCTTTTTTATGCTTCTTTCTTTCTCTTGTGTTTTCTTCTTCTATTTTTTAATCTTTCTTCGACTGTGTTCTTTTTCTTAAAGTCAACTTTCTTTCATTCTTTAAAATTAATTAATTAATTACTTTCTTTTTTGTGTTCTCTTTCTTTTTTCATACTCTCAACTTCTTTCTATTTCTTTGTTTCTATATTTCTTTTGCTTTTCTTCTTACTCTCATTTTTCTCTTTCTTACTTTCATTCATTTTTTCTAATACAACTGTAACTCTACTTTTATTTTCTCATCGTTTTTCATTCTTACTTTTTTCTTTTTTTGAATGCTTCTTTCCTTCTTTCTCTTGTTTTTTCTATTTCTATAATTTCTATAATTATTTTTGCTTTTAGGGCGCACGGTGGCTTAGTGGTTAGCACGTTCGCCTCACACCGCCAGGGTCGGGTGTTTGATTCCCGTCGCTGCCCTTGTGTGCGGAGTTTGCATGTTCTCCCCGTGTTGCGGGGTTTTCCTCCGGGTACTCCGGTTTCCTCCCCCAGTCCAAAGACATGCATGATAGGCTGATTGGCATGTCCGTACTGTATGAAAGGGTGTATGTGATTGTGCCCTGCGATGGATTGGCACCCTGTCCAGGGTGTACCCCGCCTTGTGCCCGATGCTCCCTGGGATAGACTCCAGGTTTCCCTGTGACCCTGAAAAGGATAAGTGGTATAGAAGATGGATGGATTTTTGCTTTTCTTTGTTTGACTTTTCTTTGTTATTTTTCTTACTGTCCACTTTCTTTCTCCTTTTAAAATTAATTAATTTTTTCTTCCTTTTTTCATATTCTCAACTTCATTCTATTTCTTAGTTTCTATATTTCTTTTGCTTTTCTTCTTACTCTCTTTTGTTTGTTCTTTCTTACTTTCTTGTTTGTTCTCACATTCTTTTTTATTTTTCTATCATTTTCTTTCTTTCTTTCTTTCTTTCTAATGCAACTGTAACTGTACTTTTATTTTTTCTCATTGTTTATTTAATTCTTACTCTTTTTCTGTTTCTTTCTTCCTTTCGCTTGTTTTTCTATTTTTTATTTTCTATAATTTGTTTCCTTTTCTTCTTTCTTTATTTCTTTGATGTTTTGTGTTCTTCTTATTTCTTACTCTGTTAACTTTCGTATTTGTGCTCTCTTACTTTTTCATAGTCAACTTCTTTCTTTTTATTTTTTATTTTTATTTTGCTTTTCTTATTCTAATTTTTTCTTACTCTCATTTTTTCTTTCTTTCTTATGTTCTTGTTTTTTTCCTCACACATTCTCTCTCATTTTTATTTTTTCTTTCTTTCTTTCTTTCTTTTTAATACAACTGTAATATAACTGTAATTGTTTGGGCGGTTATTTTGCTATTTAATATTACAAATATTAGATATTAGATATTTTATTTTTTTTAATTGCTAATGGCCACTTAACTTCTTAACTTTAGAGTCTCATGTCCCAATTTGAAAAGCAGAGTGTGTCTCTAATCTCTTTTAGTCATCTTTACAGAAAGTGAAATAGATTAGCAGAGCCAGTGAAACGCCAATGTGTATTTGAGCCGAGCTTTGTACTCAAAACCAGGCCATGGGTAAAATGAGCTTGCCACTGTCACAGAGAGACAGAGAGACAGAGAGAGAGAGAGAGAGAGAGAGAGAGAGAGAGAGAGAGAGAGAGAGAGAGAGAGAGAGCAGTAAAGAACAGAATATTGAAGGTCAGCACAGTCTAAACAGGGAGAGAGAGAGAGTGCGAGAGAGAATACATATAAGTGAGACTGACCATGACAAATTGCACTGATTTATTCCTGCATAAAATATCATTGCGCTGTATACTTAGTGAAAAAGTGTAGGAGCATACATTCCTCAGTGATTAGCCTCTATATAAAGCTGTGTGTGTGCGTATGCGGATGTCGGCCGCTTAATTTTAAAAATAACAGCAAAAGGCTGGAGCTAAAATAATATTGCAGACACTACATGCCCAAAGCGTGAAGGTGTCCCCTTCACTATTCAAACATAAAGTTTACACACATACACTCGCACAAACACACATTTCCATGCTCATTTAATAATTAGAATAATTATTTTATTTATGTAGCTGTTTTCATACATTTGACGTTCATCTCAAACAGGAAGAATAAATAAACTCAAAAAACCCAATGTGTCATACACTTCACGTTGATGCTAATGTATACTGCTACATTTGACCAAGTTTTACGACAGTTCCCTGTAGCATAGGCAAAAAATTATGCTGGCACAGGATACAGGATGTTGTGTAACAGGAACGACGTGTCCATCATCTGAATAGAATTTAAATAAAGTAAGGTCTGATCCTCACCTGTTTATTCTATAGTTTATTTCAGTACATGGACTTAACGATGTGATTAAATATGATTAATCATACTCCTAGCTGTTCACTCAAATGTTGTTTTTGTTAATGTTTTGTTTACCTGCCTGCAATTTAGTTAGCTACAAATATCTATTAAACTGGCAGCACAGTGTACTTTGAGAGGTGTTAAATGGGTAACATTTATAATATATTATTTATGTGACTTCTTTCACCTTGTTGGTTAGTTCAAATATGTTGGAGAAGGTTCATACCTTGCCTTGGAGTTCCACGGGCATGAGGTATAATTTGACCGCACCCACAGCATAGTGGCAAAAAAAACATACTTTAATATTTGACGTGATGAAAACGGTTTGGAAAAGTGTGTGTATACTCATTGTGCTTACTCATCAGACTAACGGGAAACGTTCCTCAAAACTGAGTAAGTCTTGCCCTTTCGGTCACTTGGGCGCCAAGTGTGCGAATGTGCTTTCATCTGAGACAAAAATGTTGATCAGAGGATGCAGTAAACGTTTAAATGCAACCATAATGGAATATCACAGGCTTACAGGGCATATTTTTAAAAAACTTGTAAAAACTTTATTTTACAGTACCATGAGTACCTAGTATGTAGACTACCTACCTACTTTACTAAGTAAGTATTTGGTCATGATTAATTACTAGTATATATTTCTCACATTTGATTTTAAAGTACAAATTATGATTCCACAGCAATACTCGCTGTTAAAATGCAATATAATACAATAATTACTGAAATTATAATAGTTATTATTACACATAATAATAATTACTAAAACAAAAAGAAATACTTTATATTTGATGAACTTAAAAACAGAAAATATATTCAATGTAGCATGTGCAAAAGTTTAAACAGACTTCCAGTTGTAAACAACCAATGGGCTCCTCTAAGCAGCTGACTGAGGATCTGAAAAAGAAATTAAACGATGCCTACAAAGCAAAGGCATCCAGCTCACAATTTCCACTGTCCAAAATATCATTAACAAATTGCAGTTAAGGGGAACTATGGAAGTCAAGGCAAGATCTGGAAGACCAAGAAAACTCTACGATAGAACTGCCTGTGTACTGGCCAGAAAGGCAAAGCCAGGGTTGTGTGTCCATTTAGGAGGCAGCCCATTTAAGGAAGCAAAGGTGTTAGACTCTGTGCAAGGGTCTTAGAGTCAGCTAAAACTCATATTGTTTGAATTCCATCTTCTAAGGCTTTACCCCTACCTCTCCCCTATTCTACTCAAATTTTTAGATTTCATTTAGATATTTATTAATCATATATCTTTTAATGTTCTCATGTTCTATTTAAGCTTTTCTTCTATTAAATGCTATATCCTTTGCCACTGATTCTTTTACTGTTTTATATAATTGTCATTTTGTAATGCACTGAGTTGCTTTTTGTATGAAATGTGCAATATAAGAAAAGATGATGACAATTAACTTTTGTTATTATTAATGGAAAAAAACACTATGTCTTTCAGGAAGATTTAGCAGACAAAGGACTGGTGGTGAACCATTCTGCTCTGCAGCAATGCTGGTAAAAACATGATCTGCATGGAAGAGTCATCAGGAGGAAACATTACCTGCAACCTCATCACAAAATGAACATCTGGTGCATGCACAACAACATCTAGATAAGCCACAGAATTTTAGAAACAAGTGCTGTGGATTGATGAAGTTAAAATGGAGACTTTTTGGCAACAAACTCCAAAGTAATTTTTGGAGGGGAAAAAAGTGGCAACATTTCAAAAAAAGAAGTGCACCTTAGAGAAGTGCACAAGAAGTTAGGGCGCTATTATGCCATGGGGTTGTGTAGCAGCCAGTGGCACAGGAAACACTGAACAGGTAGATGGAAGAATGAATTCTAGTAAAGATCAGCAAGTTCTGGTAGTAAATGTGACATACTCAGTCAAGAAACTGAAGTTGAATATCTCAGAACTAGAAGCATTCTGCAAGGAACAAGTGGGTGAAAATTCATTAAACAAGAATAGATAGACTCCTAGTATCTTCCAGAGGGGGTGTTACTAAGTACTCAGTAAGGTGTCCAGAATTGTAGTACATGCCACAATTAGTATTTTTTCCCCTATTTTTTAAGTTCATCAAATATAAAGTAACTGTGTATTAATATTTGCTGAACTTTTTTTTCTTTGTGTGTCATCTGAAGAAAGTAGTATATATATAAATATATATCTAAAACAGAGCCTTGTGAACTACCAAGTTTTACTGTTATATGCATAGACAAGTCATGCATTTAACAATTACTGTATGACCTGAACTGAACCAGGAATGAGCCTTTCCTTTAATGCCAACAAAAATTTCTACTCTGTCTAGAAGAATATTGTGATATCTATGGTTTCAAAAGTTGCACTGGTCTCAAGTAACACAAGCAAGGCACATCCCTAATTAAAGACCAATAATAGGTCATTTACTACTTTATCCAGTGCTGTCTCAATACTGTGACAAGGTCTAATGTTGCTAATAATGCACGAATATGATGAATAGTCATTAGTTAGTGTTATGTAAAATAGTGTTAATGCTAATTGTTGACTATCAGCTTGCAATTGTTACTGTTTTAAACAGATATCCATCTCCGTCTTTAATAACCTTACAGAAATGCGGTATAAAGGGAATGAATGACAAATAGCGTAATTTATAGTGCTTAGACAAGACAGCATATCAAATGTATGTGATAGAGAAGGCAGACCATGGTCATTTACCCCGCTTTCATTCATCCGTCTTCACCTCTCTCTCATCTGCTCCACTTGTCTTTGTGCAGTGTTAAGTGATAGAGCATTCCTTCATATCCTAATGCTCCAACTGGATGACAGCCATTTTGAACGTCACTTCACCGCCTTTTACATTTGATACAGGCTCTTTGGCTGTGTTTATATTCATCGGGTATCACAAGGCGCCCGTACGTTGAGGCATCATTTATCAACCCTTATGAGTTTGGTTAAAAAGGAACTAATGAAGCCATGTAATTCTCTACCTCTGTCCCATGAATGTGGTCCCGTCAGTCTCTGTCTCCACACACACACATACTGTACACACACACACACACACACACACACACACACACACACCTCTCCTTCAAGCCGTAATAGGTTGGCTGGCTGCTGGATGTTATTAATGGTTCGTTAATGGCTAACTATTGCATTAGGGATGAAACGGTTACCGGTCTCACGATAAACCACGATAAAATTAATTTAATAATTAATTATCATTAAAACCGTGGACAATTATTGTGATTTGTAAAACTCGTGGTAAATGTTGTCCACACACACCCAGCACGAGTCTGACGCAAATAGGAAGTGTGATCATATTTTGTTTTTTTTTTTAGAAATGCTGAGAGAAACTTGTGGGGGGGGGGGGGGGGCTTGGGGGGGTTCTGTCCTTTTTAAAAATTATTCAAAAATGCCCCTCTCAACATTAACTAATAAACAATTATATTATGTAAAAATGATTTGAATTCAAATTAACATGAAAGCATGCACACAACAGTAGCAAATTAATCACAAGAAAGTCAGAGAATTTTCCTATTTATTTGTCAGACTCGAGTCTTGTCATGACGCAGTCACGATGCGTCTCACTTCAACAGGCAGACAGGTACCACTAGCTCTTCTGCTAACCTTTTCATTTTAGCAGCATTTTATATTCTTATCGCCGGTAGTTTTCACACTGCTTGAGAGGGAATGTGTTGGTAAGTACTAGCTACTCAAGTTCCTTACATTTCCAGACATGCAAGTAACCTTGTTATATTATATGTATGTTATATATTCAGTAAAGGCACGATGCCAAACAGATAGAGACGGCAGAAAATTAAAGAAACACTGTGACATACAGTGGGTGTGTCAGTACATTTGTGGATGGTAATACATTTCATAATGTTTCAATTTTCTTTTAAGGATTCTTTGGATTCATCTCTCCACTAAAAGTTGCCATATTGTTGTAATTATTTCTATGAAGTTAAAAATAAAATACCATTAGGTTATATTAGTATTGTCATTCTCATATTCATTATTATGACCACACACAGTCTGTTTACAATGTCTACCAGGGTGATAAGAATATGTAGTTAAATTAAAGTTAGTAAAGTAGTAATGTAGTTAAAGTAGTAAAATTAGCTCTTTGGTGATATAGCCCTTTTTTTTTTTTTCTTTTCTTTTTTTTTTTTCTTTTTTTTACATTTGAGCCCCTGCCCCTGAGAAACTCTCTGCATGTCATTGGTTCGTTATTATTCTTAATGAAAAACACAACAACAACAACAACAAAACAGTACAATGACAAACTCGCTTATATTAAACCAAATCTTTCGCCATTGTCTTGTCAGTCAGCTCGCCTCACTCTCGTCACGTGATAAATGAAGTCTGACTCCTGCTGATCTGTGCTGCGACTCTGACTCATTCGGCTTATTGTACATTTTCAGTACATTTTAACAATACCGTGGTAATACTGATAACCATGATAATTCTGGTCACGATAATCGTGATATGACATTTTCATACCGTTACATCTCTATATTGCATTAAATAGTGTTAGTTAAGGGAACCATAATCTAAAGTCTATATCCAAATGCTATTATAAACCACAGACAGTCAGCATCTTAAAAGGTTTTACATATAGACTGGTAAAAAATTCAAGGGAAAAACTTTGTAAGGTGTCTTAGTAAGGTGTTAGGCCTTCACACGCTGGGAGAACAGATACAGTACGTTATGGCATTGATTATAGAAGTCACTGGAGGTATGATCTTCCAAAAGATATTCCCTCAGCTGGTCTTTTGATGATGGTGGTGAAGAGCACTGTCTAATATGTTTCTCCAAAATCTCACATAGACGTTTATGGGATAATGTGAACACCGAAACTAGGAAGTACTTACAGCTTTAAGTATGACGCATCATCAAGTATCAGCAACTTTGTAAAACACCATCACTGCATTGGTAAATATGTTGCAGGTGAGTGCTGCCTATAGAGAAAAGAAGACACTATACTCACTTGCTATATAAGTAAGTTATAAGTCTATAAGAAAAACAAGTTAGAAAAAAGAGAGATTCAACTCATTAAAAATAATTTATGAGTGTTGCTGAGGGGAGCTCAGGCTAAGCAAACTACTAATAAAAATTAAAGTAACTGAGGTTGAAATTTGATAGTGAAATAGAGAGGGCGTCTTTTCTTTCCCATTAATAACAGGGCAGACATAGAGGTGCCAACATTGCTAAGAAGAAAATACTAGCAAGTGGAGGCATATGTCTATGGATGAGACAGATAATTAATTTTTTTTTTTTTTTGCCAAGGAACAATAATAAAACAGTGAGGAAAATGTCCAGTGTGAGTGCTACTTAATAATAAGCAGTTCCTTCACTTTTTACCAACCAAAGAGACCACAGTCCCACCCTCTTGGTTTGTATTGGCTCACAAGCCAGAGGCTCATGAATTCATGGGTCAACCTAGATAAAGTTGGTGCAAAGTGAATAAAATGATTCTTCATGTTCCTTCTTACCTCTTTTTAGTTGAAAAATCAGAGTAGTGTAGTTTTCAGGTGTCAGATCACCGTAGCAGGGGATCAACAATCCTACAGCTACACAGTAGATGTTGGCACCTTTGCAGCGCGAAGGATGGTGATGTGGTGTGGATGGAGAAGCTGTCAGGATCCCATTTCTATCATTCTTATTTAGTTTAGTGCTCTGCAAATGAATTCAAACTCATGTTAAAATCCCTAAAAGAACAAAACT
This sequence comes from Ictalurus furcatus, assembly GCF_023375685.1. Taxonomy (NCBI): domain Eukaryota; kingdom Metazoa; phylum Chordata; class Actinopteri; order Siluriformes; family Ictaluridae; genus Ictalurus; species Ictalurus furcatus. The sequence goes on along the minus strand of NC_071256.1, from coordinate 14,544,376 downwards.
GTGTTTCTTATTTTTACCAGCTGTGGTATAAATATCACCTCATCTAAACCATTAGTCTTTGTTGTCATGGCAACAATGTTCCAACATAGGTATATGATCAGCAGCATTGATTTAGAACTTATTTGAAGTTGTTTGACTGCAACTATGCACATGTGTGTGTTCGTGTCCATGTAAAAGTGCTGGCACTCAGTGGTGGCTCAGTGTGACAGGTGGGCTACAGCCAGAGTCAAATTTCCCACAACCGTCCGTGTGTGTGTGTGTGTGTGTGTGTGTGTGTGATATGCAGTAATGAACCACCTAACACACCTTTTTTGTCTGTACTCTCCACCTGCAAGATTCCCACCTGGGACTCTGCAAGAGGTGTGGGTGTACATGTCTGTGTGTGTGTAACGACAGCTCCGCTCAGTTGCACTTGATGGATGAGCTGACCTCAAAGCTGACACAACCCATACAACGAAACCTCTCACCACACACACACACACACACACACATGCACACACCGCTCTTTGTCTCCATACACGTGCACTCACACACTTATCTACAGACCACATGCTTGGTGCTCACACTACAGCACATTGAGTGCCCACGACCTGCTGTCTTGTGGATGTAATGGTTTTGGGTCCATAATCTATATCGTGATCATATATAATTGGATAGATATACTGTTATATTTTCACTCAGTGCCTTCTTATATATACACAGTACTATGCATAAGTCTTAAGCACATGCAAAGAAATGCTGTAGAGCAAAGATGCCTTAAAAAATAATGAAATTAAATGTTTCTATATATTTTTTAAATAGCATAAAGAGCAGTAAACAGTAGTAAATAAAACAGAGTCAATATTTGGTGTGACAAAAAATAAAAATAAAAATAGCAGTCTCATGTAGAATTAGTGCAGTTTTATAAGGAAATGAGCTGTAAGTTTTATTGAGCATCTTACAGAACCAGACATGGTTCTTCTGGAGACTTTGACTGTCGCACTTGCTTCTATTTTTATATTTTTGCAGCAAAACCCAGCAGTCTTCATTATGTTTTTTGTCTGAAAAGTGTCTCTTACGTAATATGCTGCCTTCTTGACATACAAACATTTTTTCTGTAACAGATAATGTTGTGCTGGAAAACTAATGTATGGGAATCTAAAATGTGTTTGTACTGACTCCATAATGTAGAAGACATGAAATAAAAAATCTATAACAATCTATGTGCATAAAACTTTTGCACAATACTGTGTGTATATTACTTGTAATGTTCCTTTTATATTCAGTTCAGTATTTTTCAGAACTATAGTATATAGTATATAGTAGAAAATGTCAGAATTTCAGCATTATGAAGATTTTTCTCAGGCTGCCACAAAAAAGATTTGCCATCGTAATTTATACTGGCTTTGGTGTGTGTGTGTGTGTGTGTGTGTTTCTGTGTGCACGGGCAGAATGTTTTATTTTAGTCTCATTTGAATACAACACATGAGTTCCAGTCGTGCTTGGCAGTTCAGGCACTGCATTTTGTGGATTGCTCTCAGGAAGAGTTTACATTTTTCATCCTTTGCAAGTGGCATATTATGGAGGAGACCATTCATAGTTGAGTTTGACATTTTTTTAAACAACTACAAGAATCAGTGAAGCTATACTGTAGAGGTCTCAATAATTGTGCCATGTTTTTAAGAGAAAATGCCTTTTTTTAAAGTCCTTACAAGCATGTTTTTTCTTAAAGGAATATTAAGAAAAAGTAGTTTCCCAAAATGATTAAGTGGAAATGTGTAGCCATTGTGTAAAATGTTTATTTCATACCATAATTTTTTCTCATGCTATTGAACAGTGCTAATAAATTTGGAGTTGACTGTATATTAAAGGATTCAGCTACATATACAGATTGGTTCCAAGTAATTACTTATATGCATTTATACCACAATACAGTCAAATTCTTGAATCTGATTGGTGAGAAAGGATTGATTAATTTTCCATAATTATGAACTATGAAAGTAGTTCCAGCTGTTCGGTTTATGTTAATGTGTTTGCTGTAATATATTATATATCATTTAAATACTGTGGTAACAGTAATTCCCAGTGTATGGAAGACGCTCCCATGAATGAATTTAAAAACGTATGTAGTCACTGATATCTCTGAGAAGATATTTCTTAAGGATTTGTAGAAGGAGTCACCTTTGTCAGTGCTTCGTAACAGTTAAGAGATAGTGATGCTCCTTTATGTTGTCCACTACAAGAATGTCTTCAAGACATATTCCACAATTCCACAGTCAATAGTCATTTTATTTACATTATTTTATCATCCAAATGAAGCTCATTTTGACCTATAGGAATTGTTGACGCAGATCCCGTAAATCTACTGCCTTGTGAAAATAGACACCGGCAGACAGTTGCACCAGTATGGAGCTCATTTGTAGCCCAGTAAGAATGGAAATTGGTATTGCTGTTATTACAGACTTGCATCGTTTAAATGGCATCGCTGATTTTCAACATATTTGAAAAGTTAGCAGGTGTAGCTTTATTTTCACTGTTGTTTAGTCACGTGTATTCGAATGCTGAATTAAAACCTCTTGCTTCTAAGTTGAGTTGGAAAGTGCACACACACACACACACACACACACACACACGCACGCACGCACGTGGTGTGGAGAGGTTGATTTAGTGTGTTTGTGGTGCTGGAGAGAGAATTTAGTGTTTCTGTATCAGGATCCTGTTAAGAGTTTGTTCAGCTTTTGGACTGCATGTACGTATCTGATTTATTTCGGACATTTAGACTTTATTATGCATAAGAACAGGTGTTTCCTCACTGTACATATACATACTAATGACCTGCCAGTCAACCCCTCACCCCTACTTCTGTACCACACTTTTTCCATTTCTCTTCACTTTGTCTCTCTTACTTTCTTCAACCCTTTTTTTCTGTTTTGCCTTTATTCTTTTTACCTCTCCTTTCATTCTCTCACCCTCACCATCACTTTCTTTCTTTTTACACTCTCTCTCTCTCTCGCTCTCACTCTCTGTGTATACACTCTTTAAAGCTGGTTAATGAGCTGACTGTAAAGTGCACATTATTAGGTCATTAGGAAAAGGAAACACTCGCGACCACACAAAGATGATTTAGTGTGTGTGTGTGTGTGTGTGTGTGTGTGTGTGTGCGTGTGTGTTCGAAACCACTTAAACCAGCAATTCAAAAATGTCTCCTTTCCTTTCTGGATCATTAGTGTTTATTAAGGCCAAGCTAACAATGTTATTTTAAATTCACAGCCACTCTGTCAGTAAATAATGACCAGTGATGAGGTCATTAGTCATTAGGAGTTAATGAGCAGACTAGCACTAATGAGTGGCCAAAAATATATGTTTGCGGTGGTGTTAATTTAGTGATGCATGCCTTTAGCCTGCCGAGGTTTTTTAACAACTAAACTAAATGTGTCTCTACATTAGGGTACATACACACTTGGACAGTTGACCTGTACTGTATATTCAATATTCCTAATGGAAATATTAAAATAGTTCACATATACTTAGATAAACAGACAAAGAGCTAGATTAATTATAGTAATCTGTGAAGAATTAAGTGTATTATACTGTAGTAAGAAGAATAGGATTGTGTTCACTGCAGAAGGAAAAAAAACATGTTATAGGAAAATAATCAAAGACTGGGTGATGTGAAGCAGACCCGCCACTGTTGTCACCCCAAAGTATGTACTGGTGTTTTATTCCTCTTATACTACTGTGGTTTGCCTACAAGTACATTGTTTTATTTATTAAATGTATTATTATTATTATTATTTTATTTTTACATAACGTATATCTTATACATTTATAGATATGTTTAATGCTGTGGAATATCTGCAAAACTAATTATCACCTCTTATCACAAATAGTATAGTAGCTACAAACAATCATTCCCTCACCAGCTTCTCTTTTTTCAATCTCTTTCATGAAATAAATAAGACAAGAAAAATGAAGATTGTCATGTTACCAAGAATCCAGAAGCCCCTCTGAACTAAAAGCTTAAAGGAACAGCTTTACCTCTAACTGTTACAAAGGGCTGACACTGGAGACTCCTTCCAAAAATGCTAAAGAAATATCTCCTCTTAGAAACCATTAACATATCAACAACTGTAAGTTTTTCAAATCGGTATCTCCACCATACAAGTCCTTATGGAAGTGGTTACTATAGAAACAATAACAAATTAGAATAAGTGCATTAATATTAACCTGTGATTTCCATTGCAGCCAGAACTACTGTGCCTCTGGTACAAAAAATTAATCAACACCAAATCAATGAGATTTGAGTTGAGAATTGAGAATTCAGCAGTAATTTGGTATAATGTGTCTTTTTAAAAAGAAATCATTATATATATATATATATATATATATATATATATATATATATATATATATATATATATATATATATATATATACTACATACTAATTTCTTTTATTTTCTGCAAGAATATAAAAATAATAATAAACATAATAATGACCAAATTACGAAGTGACTAATGCTAGACAAATATACTTTTAACTTCTTAACAGTTTTCCTGAGGAAGTTTTGCACACCCAGAAGGCTTTTCTTAAAATTCCTTAACCGGCCGAGCTCAACACCACTTCTCTGTTCCAGTCCAGTTTTAAAAACACATGTCTCTCAATTTGTTCTATGAAAAAAAACCCACCACAAATTACTTTATATTTTAATTTAAAAGTCATATTTTCGTATGCGTGTGTGGTTTTGTAGTTGGCACTTACTGGCCTATCATCTGTTTAAATAATTAACAACAGAGGGGAGGGAGAGAGAGAGAGAGAGAGAGAGAGAGAGAGAGAGAGAGAGAGAACTGAAAGAAGAGGTTTTCTCAGCCAGACACAAAACCCGATCCTCTCTACTGAGACAGTGATACAAAGAAAAAGAGACACACACAGAAAGAGAGAGAAGTATGAAGAAGACAAAGGCCTCCATCTGTCATTATCAGTTAAGTGGCCTGAGTAACTTCGCACTTTCAAATAAAACATTAATGCCTAATCACCACCAATTAACCCGTCGCAATTCCAAGCTCACACACGCACTCACACAGATACACACACTCAGGGATCAGTTTCAGTGTCAGAGAGGTGTTAGGAGCTCCCTTTGGAATTTCTCTCCTCTGTGAGGGTTGTTTATTTATTCATCGGTTACCCTTTCCATTCATTTTCAGTGTGTGTGTGGGAGGAGGGTGGGGAGGGACGGATCAGCCTCACCTGTAAAAGTCAGCAGGTTCAGGTGTGTCCAGGAGAAACCGGAGCGCTTTTGTGCAGCTGTCAGCTGCTAATGCGCTTCTAGATGAACACTTGGCTGGGGCCCAGTTCATAGTGTTTGTTAGAGCTGTTCTTACTAGAGTAAGTGTGTGGTTTAAAACATGATGTCATAACTTCTTGTGGCCTGTTCAGTAGCTGGCTCATAGTCTGCAAGCTAATAGGCTCATTAGTGGTTAACGCACCACGTAAATCAGCCCACAGAGAACACAGAAACGCTAAACACATCAACCTTCTGGCTATGCACTACAGAAAATGTAGCTAACCTTACACTTTATTTTAAATACTCCTTTGAATATTATTTGTAAACGGACTCACTATTTGCTGGCTGGTTTGCTTGTGTTCACTAGGTACTGTGCATCCAGAAAGTATTCACAGTGCTTCACTTTAACCACATTTTGTTATGTTACAGCCTTATTCCAAAATGGATTAAATTCATTATTTTCCTCAAAATTCTACAAACAATACCCCATAATGACAATGTGAAAGAAGTTTCTTTGACATCTTTGCAAATTTATTAAAAATAAAAAACAAAAAAGCACATGTACTAAGTATTCACAGCCTTTGCTCAATACTTTGTTGAAGCACCTTTGGCACCAATTACAGCCTCAAGTCTTTTTGAGAATGATGCTACAAGCTTGGCTCACCTATTTTTGGGCAGTTTCTCCCATTCTTCTTTGCAGGACCTCTCAAGCTCCATCAGGTTGGATGGGGAGCGTCGGTGCACAGCCATTTTCAGATCTCTCCAGAGATGTTCAATTGGGTTCAAGTCTGGGCTCTGGCTGGGCCACTCAAGGACATTCACTGAGTTGTCCTGTAGCCACTCCTTTGTGATCTTGGCTCTGTGCTTAGGGTCGTTGTCCTGTGGGAAGATGAACCTTCGCCCCAGTCTGAGGTCCAGAGCGCTCTGGAGCAGGTTTGAATCAAGAATGTTTCTGTACATTGCTGTATTCATCTTTCCCTCGATCCTGACTAGCCTCCCAGTTCCTGCCACTGAAAAACATCCCCACAGTATGATGCTGCCACCACCATGCTTCACTGTATGGATGGTATTTGCCAGGTGATGAGTGGTGCCTGGTTTCCTCCAGACATGACACTTGCCATTCAGGCCAAAGAGTTCAATCTTTGTTCAATCTTTGGTCTGACAGTCCTTCAGGTGCCTTTTGGCAAACTCCAGGCGGGCTGTCATGAGCCTTTTACTGAGGAGTGGCTTCCGTCTGGCCACTCTACCATACAGACCTGATTGGTGGAGTGCTGCAGAGATGGTTGTTCTTCTGGAAGGTTCTCCTCTCTCCACAGAGACATGCTGGAGCTCTGTTAGAGTGACCATTGGGTTTTTGGTCACCTCCCTGACTAAGGCCCTTATCCCCGATCGCTCAGTTTGGCCAGGCAGCCAGCTCTAGGAAGAGTCCTGCTGGTTCCAGACTGCATCCATTTACGGATGATGGAGGCTACTGTGCTCATTGGGACCTTCAATGCTGCAGAAATGTTTCTGTACCCTTCCCCAGATCTGTGCCTCGATACAATCCTGTCTTGGAGGTCTACAGACAATTCCTTGGACTTCATGGCTTGGTTTGTGCTCTGACATGCATTGTTAACTGTGGGACCTTATATAGACAGGTGTGTGCCTTTCCAAATCATGTCCAATCAACTGAATTTACCACAGGTAGACTCCAATCAAGTTGTAGAAACATCTCAAGGATGATCAGTCGAAACAGGATGCACCTGAGCTCAATTTTGAATGTCATGGCAAAGGCTGTGAATACTTATGTACATGTACTTTTTTTTGTTTTTTATTTTTTAATAAATTTGTAAAGATTTCAAACAAACTTCTCTCACATTGTCATTATGGGGTATTGTTTGTAGAATTTTGAGGAAAATAATGAATTTAATCCATATTGGAATAAGGCTGTAACATAACAAAATATGGAAAAAGTGAAGCGCTGTGAATACTTTCTGGATGCACTGTAATATGAGCTAGCTAGCATTACAATTGGAGTATGTTACAAGCAAAAGTAAAGTACATTTTAAACAAAGGTAAAGTGTCTTTCAAAGCAACGTTTTTGCATAGTTCAGACAACAAGAAAAACCTATCAAATCTATAATGCAGTAGTATTTTTGCCAATCCCAGCCACTATAACTACACTAACATACTTTAAAATTCATAATGTAAATCCAGTTGCACACCTGATGCAACTAATCAAGGGCTTCAGCTGAAACACATAAAATACCTGAACTGGCTAGGGGCAGAAAATTTATTAAATACCTGGACAGAGCAGAAAAAGGAAGCTATCAATGACTGCAACCAGATTTCTGAGAAGGCAGGTTGTGAAAAACCCTCCAGTGACTGCAAAGGACCTGCAGCAAGACTTTGTGGTGACAAACTGACAAACTGAGGTTTCAGTGAGCACAGTAAGGCGTGTACTAAATGCAGAAGGTTTCCATGCCAGTACTCCAAGACGTACACCACTACTGAACCAAAAGCAAGAAAAGTTGGCTCAAAATGATATAAATAATCCACAGAAGTTTTGTGATTCTGTTCTGTTGAGCGATGAAACAAAACTGGAGCTTTTCGGCACAATGGATCAGCAGTATGTCTGGAGGAAGAAGAATGAAGAAAGAACACTCTGTCCACAGTCAAGCATGTTGGTGACTCGGTGATGCTCTGGGGCTGCTTTGCATCCTCTGGCACTGGAAACCTGCAGTGTGTGGAAGGCAAGATGGATTCATTGAAGTATCACGAAGTCTTAGGAGAAAACATCATGTTACCTGTGAGGAAGCTGAAGCATGGGCATCACTGGACCTTCCAACAGGACAATGATCCCAAGCATACCTCAAATTCCACCAAGTGTTGGTTGCAGAAGAAGTTCTGGAAGATTCTACAGGGCCATCACAGTCACCTGACTGAAAATCTCTGCAGGGATTTGAAGAAGACTGTTACAGCACGCAAACCCAAGAATACTACTGTACTGGAGGCCATTGCTCATGAAGAATGGGCTTGTTTGCAGCAGGTCATTGTCATGAAGGGGTTAAACAATTTTGAAACTGGAGAAGTCACTATAAGTTGCATTTTCAGTTGAATTTGGGGAAACCACTTGAAGCATTCGTTGTGTTGAACTACTTCAATTGCTTCTGTTTAATTTGTTTATTGCAAACAGCTGAAAGTCTGTACATTTTGGAAATAAACCAATTAAACCAATTTGCAAAGGGGGTTTAATTAATTTCACCTTCAAGTCCTCCTCATAAGTTGGGAATATGTTCAGAGTTGGTAATTACAATGTGGTGGGTGTTCAAGACGATTTGGTCGGAAAAAACTAACGTTGTGTTGTTTTTAGTTCTTGTTTTTATATTATCATCCATGGCAAAATGAAGAACTGAACATGCAAAATTATCACTTAAATCTTACCATTAGATGTAGGCATCACATTCATATAGTGGCTGTGGCTTTTTCATATTGACATGCCCCCAACTCAGAAAGTCGTGGTTCACAGAAAAATTATGAGTTCCTAAGTGGAAATTATGACATTGTGGTGGTATTCAAGTGCACTCACCTCATTTTTTTTTTTACGATATGGTCAATCATGAATATTTACACTTTTAAACATTTAAGCTTTTAAGCTTTTCAAACATTACTTTACTTAGTCTTTCATCACTTTTAGATATTTGAGAGTGCAGGACTTTTTGTGCTGTGAAGTTTTATTAGTCCGTGTCTGCTGTGTGTGCATGGACAAGAGTGCGTGTTCCTGTGTTTCTCCGTTTTCACCAACACAGTGCCGATGCTGACTCAAACACTCTGACAACCTTTTTAACAACAGATCAGCACAAACAAACAATTACATCATCAAGGAGCTCCAATTGGCATTAAAACTGTTGTTTCCTATTTGGACTACTAATATGCTCATAGTGATTTTGCTACATTTTTAATGGTGTTTATTTTTAATTTATTTTTAATGGTGATCATGTAAATAACTTGTCCTGGCCTCATCAGTTCCTCAGTCCCAGCACCATAACTAATTTTGCAGTGAACCATCTCATTTGTATATAAATAACAGTAATAAGAAAAGAAAAATGAAAGAGAAAATGAGGGAAAGTAAGAACAAATGAAATAAGGAGGTTAGGATAGAAATAAGTATATTTTAAGGAACACAGCAGATTGGTCTGTAAGGCCTATTATAATATCGTTAGGTAGAATTCTATTTTCCCAAAGTCTGTAAGCGTTTCACTGGGAAAGTTTCACACGTTATTCTGAAATAGTTTAAAAAGTATTACGTTTATTTAAAAAAAAAAAAAAATCCGCAGTACAACTCACACAGAAATGATGTATAAAATTAAATTTTGAATGTAGTGTGAATGGAGTAGCTGCACTCATCACAGTCTACGTTTACATGAACAGCAATAATCTAATTATTGACCTTACGCTGAATAAGACAATATTGTGATTAGATGTTTACATGAGTCGCTTTTAGAATACTCCTTTCATGTTCCTGTTTTACATGTTATAGAACATAGTTTGATTAACAGCACACGTCATTACGTCCCCGCGCCACGCCGTCCGACGTTCCCTCCAGAATTTCACGTATCGACATACAGTTCATCTACATTATGGTACCGTGTACAGTTTTGGATGTTTTTATTTAAAACATTTTTACGAACGCTTCAAGTGCGGTTAATTATTTGTCATGGTATACGTGCAAATAGACGACTGCTTGAAGCCATGGGCTGTGTCCCAAACCACATACTTACCTACTATGTAGTAGCCGAGATACATGTATTTCACCTACTATAGGCCTATAGTAGGCAAGTACGTGGTTTGGAACGCAGCCGTGCTCTCTTGTTTGCCGTAAAACGGTTGAGCACTGCCGTGTGTGATCGTGTCCTGTTGCAAAATGCGGTGAAAACTCTCACACGATATTAATAATGTGATTAAGGTGTTTACATGTCTGTAATACACCTCAATAATGTGACTAAAACAGGAATACTCCACATGTCTTAATTCGATTTGTGTTTACTTCGAGTATGACTTTAATCGGATTAAGGTAATTAAAAACTGCTGTTTACATGGTAGTTTCTTAATCAGTATTGTCTTAATCGGGTTAATATCGGATTATTGCTGTCCATGTAAACGTACTGAGTGACAGAAGAAGAAAAGCAGAGGCACTGTGAGTTCCTGATCTCACCTCATTATTGCACTGCGCTTAAGAATGTGTTATTGTTATATGGTATATGTGGTTATATGCTGTTGTTAATAATGCTGTAATGATACTCAGGTCATTTAAAACAATAGATAGTTATCATTGTTGTTGTTAGTGATGTGTGTGTGTATGTGTGTAATTAAGTGTGGTGTGTATAAATATTTGATGTATGTTACCTGAGGTGGGATTTTGCTCTAAACTTCAAAATCCACCATCATTGTTTTCCTCTTTAACCCTTCAGATACAAAATGATAGAGTTCAAGCACACACACACACACACACACAAACACACACACGGTCATGTGATGATGTCACATGATGTGTCTTGGCCCAAATCTGTGTAAAATCTGTGGTAATTTTGAAAAATTGCAAGCCACTGCAAAATTATATATATATATATATATATATATATATATATATATATATATATATATATATATATATATATATATATATGGAGTTTCCTTGATTTTGCAAAATCCCAGAGGGACTGACTGCTGCACACACACTCTCTCACTCTCTTTCTCTCTCTGTCACACTTTATTGAGTTATAGATTTAATTAAAATTTGATTAAAAGCAAAAACTGAAATCTCTTATTTAGAGAGTAGTACTCAGATCCCTTAGACCCTTTAGTACTTTGCAGAAGCACCTCTGGCAGCAAATCGAACCACCTGGATCTTCCTGGCAGATCCTCAAAGGCTCAATCAGATAGGATGGGAAGCATGTGTGAACTACCATCTTCAGGTCTCTCTACAGATGTTCTATTGGGTTCAAGTCTGATCTTTGGCCGGGCCACTCAAAGGCATTCAGAGATTTTTCCCGAAGCCACTCCAGTCTTGCCTTGGCTGTATGTTTTGTGTCGTCGTTATGCTGAAAGGGAAAACATTCACCCCGGTCTGACGTTGTGTGCACTCAGGTTTTCTACAAGGACCTTTCTGTATTTGGCTGCATTCAACTCTGAATTCTGACTAGTCTTCCTGTCCCTGAGAAGCATCCCATAGCATGATGCTGCCAACACCATGCTTGACCATAGGGATTATATTAGCTAGTTGATTAGCTGTACCTGGTTTTCGCAATACTTCGCACTTAGAGTTTAGCCCAGAGTTTTTGTTTTTTTTCCATCAGACCAGAGAATCTTTTGTCTCATGCTCTAAGAGTCCTTTAAGTGCCTGCCATATGCCTTTTACACAGGAGTGGCTTCCATTTAGCTACTCTACCATAAAGATCTGATTGATGGAGTGTTTCTGAAATGGTTGTCCTTCCGACAGGTTCTCCCATCTCTGCAACTTTCTGATGCTCCATTGACCATTTGGTATTTGGTCAACTCCAGGCCCAAGGCCCTTACTTGCAAAGCAAATATACTGTAGTCGGTTACTATATTTGGCTTGATGTCCAGCTCTAGAAAGAGTCTTGGTGGTTCCAATCTTCTTCCATTTCACAATGATAGAGCCCACTGTGCTCCTACAAACATCCAAAACTTTAGAAATGGTTGCCCTTGCCCAGTTCTACATCTCAGCACAATTCCCAGAGCTCTACAAAGTTCCTCGGATTTCATAGTTTGGTTTTTGGTCTGACATGTAGTGTGAATTGTGGGACCTTATACACACAGGTATGTGCCTTTCTAAATCATGTCCAATCAATTGAATTTGCCACAGGTGGACTCCAGTCAAATTCTAGACACATCTCAAGATAATCAACATGAACATATACTGCATATGTGTGTATCTGTGTGTGGTTAAGAGAAGACAAGTAAACAAAAGAAAACTTGAAGCAAGGGAATGTAGTTAAGTAAAGCTTGAAATATAGCTTAAAATATCAGTGCAAATCTAGTTCAAATAAGAGGATAATACCACAAACACAAACATTAAAAAGGCCATGTTTTCGTGGTATTATTCTGTTATTACTGCTCCTTTCGACCCGACATTTGCACCTGCCCGAGTAGTAATTTTTTAAACCAGCAATGTAAGTATAAAACATTCAAACCATATTATACAACGCAATCCTTTTTTTTTTTTTTTTTTTTTTTTTTGCAGTAGAATGCAGTACCGAAATGTCAGTCTAAAAGCTGCTGAGCTTTTTTATGTAGTCATTTAGTGTGTATTAGCATCCAGTAAAGCATATGCCATTTGTGGCCAATATTAAATACATAAACATGACACTGTCAATTAATTAAGAGTATCATCCTTTTAAAGATCACAAAAAGTTTTTTTTTTTTTTTTTTTTAAATCGTAGGGCATTGGAGGAGACATCTTAACCATGGGCATGTTTTCTTTACAGAAGAATATATGGAATTAACCAAAAACTTTGACTTTGTTTTATTAATTTGATGGCTCAAAATAGCAAATTAAAAGTGTAATCGAACAGTTTGCATACCATATTATGAGTTTAAGATCTATGTTTAGTATCTTTTGCACACAAGTAACTGTCAGGGAATAATATCTGGCAACCTTGGATGTGTGAAGTACATGCAGGTAACTTGTATAATCTGAGTCGCCCAGAAAACGGACTTAAGCAGCTGCTTAACGCATCTCTGAATACATGTAACTTTCCCCACATAAATACTTATGTAACTTTTGGACTTGACTGACTGTAAATATAGCTTATACTGCTGTCATACAGTGTCTGTATACAGTCTTGACTTCAATGGGGTGTGTTGCTCGTTCTTCCTGACTCTGTTAAACCGCACACTGATTCTCTTTCCAGGCTATGCATGAATCACTTTCATAAACATTAGACATATGCATTAGACTGGGCTGTGGAGTCGCATCTGTCCACACACACACACACACACACACACACACACACACACACGCACACTCACACACACACACACACGCTTAATCTATGTTGTTTCATATAGAGTAACATCTCACAGGATGCAGTATTCAACTCATCCTTCTCTCTCACCCCATTTATCTCTCTTCTGCTCTTTAATTCTATCTACTGTAATATGGCAATTCAGTTTAATCTAAACAGCTAGCTACTGAGTGACGTACGTGTGTGTGTGTGTGTGTGTGTGTGTGTATGAGAGAGAGAGAGAGAGAGAGAGAGATGAACTGTTTTCTCACTGATATAGAGGATGGCATTGGCAAGCCTTTAACATGACCTCATTTCTAAAGTACTGTTTTTTTTCTTGTGTGAGCCAGGGTTAGATTAGTGTCATAAGGTAAAGTTCTTTGTGCTTTGATATTCGAGTAAGGTTTGTTATGCATGGAGATTATATTAAGACTTAATTAGTTGACGCAAACTTGGGTTAGGTCACTTGCTATGAAGGCTAACAGAGGTCTGATCATTTCACAGCAAAATAACTGTGGAAAAAAAAGATCTAGGCCTTTTTTTTTTGTGCTATTTTTATAGACTGCTAATGTTAGTCAAAATATAGAGAACTAATGCTAATCAACTTATACTTAAGGTAATGCTAATCTAATAAATTTTTAGAGCACTAATGCAAACCTAATTAGCTTATAGTTAATGCTAGTCAACGTATAGAGAACTAATTCGAATCAACCTATAGAAAGCTAATGCTGGTCAACTTATATATAGTTACTGCTCGACAACCTATAGAAATTTATTGCTAGTCAACTTATAGAGAGCTAATGTTAATCTAAATATAGATACATAATGCTAGTCAACTTATAGACAGGTAATGCTAGTCAACTTATAGACAGGTAATGTTAGTCAATGTATAGACAGGTAATGCTGGTCAACTTATAGACAGCTTATGCTAGTCAACTTATAGAGAGCTACCATTACTTAACATAATAATGAGCTAATGATAGCTAATGTTAACAAATGCAAAGTTAAGTATACTCTATAAATGGTTCCTCAAAGGCTTTTTGAATGTTTAATTCAATGTCTAGCTTTTTAAATGGCTTCTTATCTAAAAAGTAAAAGGGAAGACTCTCTGCTGTGTGGTTCTGAAAAGAGCTGCTCCAGAGAGCAGAAAACCCTTCAGGCTGCTAGATGGCCATTTTTCTAAGAGAAACTGCAAAGCCCCTTTACAGCTTTACCTCTAACAGTTACAAAGACTTCTTCTAAAAAAAATTAATGTCTCCTCACAGAAAACATCAGCAAATAAACAATTACAGACATTTTAAAAGTTGTTGTGTAATTTGTTACTATGGAAACAATAACATTTCAAAATCATAAGAAACATCTCTAATGCAGAGAAACATTACCACATAGCAGTTATGGTCTATATTCAGAAATACATTTACAAGCATATATTGCACTGTTGTGTGTGTGTGTGTGTGAGTGCGTGTGTGTGAGTGTGTGTGCGTGCGTGTGTGTGAGTACGTGGGTGTGTGTGTTTGTGTGTGTGTGTTTGACAAAAGACACAGACACACACATGCCTTTTTTGATGAACAGAAATGCCTTACCCTCCCTGGTCCTCCTTTTTGTTCTATTGCTACAGGAACCAATAGCTTTTTGAACTTGGAGAGGTGTGTGTAGGCATGAACACCTGTGAGCTTGGCCCCTCACATATACACATGTATACTGTTTCACTCTGTCACACACAGGACAGAAAAGAGCCGGATAAGGGTCAGAGGTCAGCATGGAGGAGGTGTGTGTCAGGTGTTAAGTGGAGCAGACGGCTGTGTGTTAAACACTCTCACCTGCTGCTGAATGTACACCCACACACACACCCACACACACACGCCCACCCACACACACACACACACACTTACACACTTACACACGCTTGACGGTTGAGCACAGTACACATTGTTTCTGAAGATGTTGGGAAGTGCACACAAATAAACACTTAGTGTGTGTGCGTGTGTGTATGTGTGTGTGTGTGTGGGTGGGTGTGTGTGTGTGGGTGTGGGTGGTGTAGTAATGGGATACAGTATGCTTTTAGTACAGATGTGCTTGGAATTTGAGATAAGTCTTCACACCTAATAAAGACTGACCTCCTCATGCACACACACACACACACACACACACACACACACACACACAGAGAGTGTACAGCACAAATGACTGACCCTTCTTGAACTAGGTATCTTGTACCACTTACATACATGGAGTTAGTGAGACAGACAGGAAAACATACAGGTAAATAGACAGATGGATAGACAAAGACAAATATATATATATATATATATATATATATATATATATATATATATATATATATATATATATATATATATATATCTATCTCCATCCATCCATTCATTTTCTATACCGCTTATCCTTTTCAGGGTCACGGGGAACCTGGAGCCTATCACAGGGAGCATCGGGCACAAGGCAGGGTACACCCTGGACAGGGTGCCAATCCATCGCAGGGCACAATCACATACACATTCACACACCCATTCATACACTACGGACACTTTAGACATGCTAATCAGCCCACCATGCATGTCTTTGGACTGGGGGAGGAAACCATATATATATATATATATAACCGACAAATATACGGTTAAATACATAGACTGATATACAGACAGACAAGTAAACAGTCTGTGAAATACACAGACAGTTAGACAAACATACACTGTAAATACATAGTATACTTAATGGAATATGCATAACACTTGGGGTGTAAAGTCTACTAAAATCCTCTGTCAGCACGTTTACATGGACAACAATAATCCGATATTAACCCGATTAAGACAATACTCTGATTAAGAAACTACCATGTAAACAGCGATTATTAATTACCTTAATCCGACTAAAGTCATACTCGAAGTAAACACAAATCGAATTAAGACGTGGAGTATTCTTGTTTTAGTTGCATTATCGATGTGCATTACAGACATGTACACACCTTAATCACACTATTAATGTCATGTGGGAGTTTTCACCGCATTTTGCGACAGGACACATACACACACGGCAGTGCTCAACCATTTGATGGCAAACAGGAGAGCACGGCTGCGTCCGAAACCGCGTAGTTACCTGCTATATAGTAGGAGAAATACACGTATAGAGAAGGTGAAATACATGCATCTCAGCTACTATATAGTAGGTAAGTACACAGTTTCAGACGCAGCTGATGGCTTCAAGCAGTCGTCTATTTGCACGTATAGCATGATAAATAATTAACTGCACTTGAAGCTTTCGTAAAATTAAAAATAAAATGCCCAAAACTGTATACGGTACCATAACGAAGACGAATTGTATGTCGATACGTGAAATTCTGGAGGGACGTCAGACGGCGTGGCATGGGGACGTAATGACATGTGCTGTTAATCGATCTATGTTCTATAACATGTAAAACGGGAACATGAAAGGAGTATTCTAAAAGCGACTCATGTAAACACCTTAATCACAATATTGTCTTATTCAGAATAAGGTCAATAAATAGATTACTGCTGTCCACGTAAACGTAGTCAATCATGGCATGCTGTGATGCAGCCTAACATGAAGCAGAGTTTCTGTAACTATCCCGCAGTACATTATTTTCTCATAACCACATGTCCTGAACAGTTTCATTCCTCTTAAACTACAACAATTTGCCATCTAGTCTAATTTTTATTTGTTAAAAAACACTACACAGACACTGACGCTGATTCTACTTATATACTAGTATATCAATCTATTAACAGTTTAGTGTTTTTAGTATTTATAGAGACGAAGATGAGTTAGTAGATATACAGAGAGATTCCATTATAGAGGTTTCTCACCACAGTAAATAACAGATAAGTCTAAATCAGCACTCTGGAATGAATAATAAACCATCCATCATCTCTGTTAGATAAACGAATTGATAAAATACACCAGATGTGTGTGTGTGTTGCGTGTCATTTCATGTTGTGTGTGTGTGTGTGTGTGTGCGCGCACATTGGCGTGTGATGGGGGCTCCTTGAGTTCTTCGGAACAGGAAGTGTTGAACAGGGTTAATTACAATGAATTACCTCAAACAGCTGCCTGTCAGTCTGCTCATCTGACAGGGGTCAGGACACATAGACCCACACACACTCAAATGTTCCCTGTCTGTCTCTTTATTCCCTGTCTGTTGAGAAAAGTGAGAGTGACCATGTGGTCAGGATTAGTAGTTAGCATAGTTTATTATTATTGAACATTATATATACATTCAGAGAAAAAAAATACAGTTCCTCAGTCATGACACATGATTTTTGTCTTACAAAATTCAAGAGAAAGAAAAAAAAAGAGAGGAATTAACTTGTTTTGTGGATGCTCCACAACATTAAACATAACTTTAAATGGACAAAAAGTATGACATGTCATTCTTTAAATAATTAAAAACTGTTAGTTAGCCAATTGCTGTGATGGAAGAGGAATAAAACAATTTGAGACATGCTTTCACTGGAAAACAATCAACTTCGGGGTGGAAACAGTAACTCTGCAGAGTTGTTGGGCCACATCACTCCACACCATCTGTGATTATTTTCCAGTAACAGCACACCCCCAAGACCCATTCCTGTAGAATACATAAATTCCCGGTAAGTATTACAGTACCCACAACCCTAAAGCAAGACACCACTGTAACTTTGAAGATGGAATTAAGAAAAGACTACTTAATTTTTCAATCAGAGTTGGCTGTAACGTGTTACTGTAATCTAATGACTTTTTCTGATAACGCAGTAATATAACGCATTACATTTAAATGTATGCAATTTGATTACAGTTACTGATGTCAATAAAATTATGTTAATGAGTTACAAATTTATTGGTAGCAAAACAATATTAAGGGGCGTAACCTGACCTGGGAATTCGGGTATGTAGCCCCGAAGATTTTTTCTTTAACCCCGAATAATTCTCCACTTGGAGCGGTTTGTCACTGCGTCTTCAGTGAACAGAGACCAATCAGACAGGGTTTACAGGAAAATATGTGGAAACAGTCGTGTCTTATTGGCTGACAGCTCTCAAGTCTGCCAAACACTAGCTTACAGTCAGTGTGAGGAAAAATGGATATACACCGATTTAAGAAATTTTTAAACCAGTAAAATGGTTCAAACTGAAACAGTAACATCCTCTGATGCTGAGCAGGAAAACAAGGTGTGTAAATCTCTATATGACTTCTGGTTTATGTGAACATGGCATGAGCAGAGCATAAGGAAAGATAATGTACTTTGCATGGCACTGTAGCAGCTAAACCTATACAGTGATAGCTTAGTTGTGCCTTCTCTTGACTAGACACCAAACTAGCCTAGTTAGAAAAGTCCAACTTTTTCTAAATCCAACTTTTTTTAAATCCAACTTTTTCTGATCATGTCATACACTGACGTGCACTAAAATTACTGAAAGAACTATGAGTTTCACTTTGTAGTGTATTTTTGTAGGTTTGTCAGATTTTGAAAGTAAAGTGAAAGTAACATCAAATTGCAATTTTAAAGTACTAATTAGTAATCTGTAGTGGATTACATTTTTTTGAATAACTTACCCAACACTGTTTTCAATATCTGGAGAAAAGCACAACACAACAACTGCAACTCAATGTAGCTCACTAGGCCCTAGCTAAGTTAACTAGGAAATTAGCCAGACTAAAACAATGGCATGTGTAGAATCACTCTAGCGGCAAACATGTACATAAACAAGCTGTTCTGAAACTCAACTCAACAATTATATCAACTCCTTTCAGTTTTCATCCCATTGCCACACCTCCAAAACACATGCACACATGCTGCCTAGGCTATTTGCACTAAAAACCTGACGAAAAATGAAGTGTGGAATGTTTTGCACTCAGCAGTCGCAGCCTGCTTTACATAATGGAAGGTGCAGAGCTAAAAGATGATTTAACCTGACATTTTTGCCTTTTAAAATTGGATAAGGGCGTCTGCCAAATGCCATAAATGCAATGTAAATGTAAAACTGATAGTTATTCCTGAGGTTGTTTCAATGATGTGAGATACAACAGGGCAACTTGTCATTTCTACTTAGCGCAAAGTAGGGGTATATCATAATGCTATATTGGTGTGTGTGTGTGTGTGGGGGGGGGGGGGGGTGGGTCTGTGTGCCCAACTCGTAAATACGAACTTCCCAGCAGGACTTGAATGCTCCATATGTATCTGTTTAGCATTCCAAATGTTATATGGATTTAAACCTAACATGGGTGTGGCCTAAACTGAAAAGGTTTTTATTTATTGTTAAATCTGAACCATACCTCTATGCCCTTGGAAACACTGGGGGGAAAAAACCCAGATGTAGAAATGCCAGCACTGTCAATGTTGTGTTTGAATTCTGGCTCTGACAGTTCCTTAACCTCAGCTACAAGTTCATACGTAGTCTCAATCAATGTGCACAAGACATACAGTGTTTCTTAATCCCGCTCACACGGGTATTATTTTTATTGTAGTTGCATACAATATTTTCTAATGAATTTAGTTGACTCGCAAAACATGAACAAACAAGTAGCTTAATTTAAAATACCACTACCCTGACCAGACAATTACTAAGGATGCATGAAAATGCATTGCGCAGCTTCACATTTAACATGAACGTGGTCTTTCTTTGTCTCATATCTTTGTCTCATTTCAAGTTTCATATATGACCACTTGTTCACAACTGGATGAAAATAAAAATAAAAAATCTCCCTCTTGCAAGATTTTTTTGTTGCTTCCCACAGGGTCCCAGTCCTGATGTACACCTTAATCTAATGCTCTGAAAAACAACAACAACAACAAAAAAACTGAATAGTGCTTCTTGTATTCAAATCTGTATTTGTATTTGTTTAGAACACATTATCTATTCATTCTGAATAATGTATTCATATTTGTTTACATCCTAGTGTTTGATTTGAGCATACAGTATATTGTACAGTAAATAGTGTATTTATGACTCACAAATAGTTTCCCTAGTCCCTATTCTCTACAGTTGAGAATCATTAGTATTATGTAGCACACTAATCTAGGGACCAGAATGATGTCCGAACATAGCCAACATATACATTATTCCAAATGAGTTAACTATTGATGTATCCCAAACAACACGGTGTCCACTATATAAGGCCATAAAAACATTGTCCCAAATGTCTCATCAACATCAGCCCCTGTATATCTGCACTGAATGACACATCCTGTTCATTATATAATGCACTATATAGTGGTGTGGTGGAATGATAGAGTCTTACTCCCTCTGCTGAATGTTTCTGCAAAAACCTGTGTGTGCATGTGTAAGTCTCGAATGAATAGTGCCCTTGGTAGTGCGTTTTTGAGTGTGTTGTGATCGTTTAGCAGAAGTGTGTGATCTTCAGACGAGAAATTGTGACGGCTGCCAATGCTGACCTCCAGTTGAAGGGTTGTGACCTCTCTTAGCTCAGCCATTGGCAGGTGCTTGTTAGACATGATTACATTAAAGGAGCCGCACGTGAAGACACCACTTGCGCACACACACTGAGCGCACCGTGGAAAAATCGGAGCTGACAGACAGCTGGAATACTTGTCTCCCTCTCTCCCTGTGTTTTTCGATATTAGGGTAATTTCGTATAATTGTTTGAAACAGGGCCACTTTTCCTAATTCCAATATGTATCCTTGACAACAGGGTCAACCAGATGGTGGAGAAAAGAGGGGGCCAGTGAGCTGGAAAGGGACAGAGAGAGAATGAGACAAGGTGTAAGACAGAGAAAGACAGGGGAAAACAGACAAAAACAGCAGAAAGAGAGAGACTGAGACAATAAAGTAGAGAATATTCGTTTTTATCCATATAGTAGTTATATACAATGCTGTGGAAAAGTATTTGTGCATATCTCATACTAAATAGTTTTAGATCTAAATAGTTTTAGGTCTTCAAACAAAATAAAACGTAAAAAAGGCAACCTGAGTAAACACACAATGCAGTTCTTCTTCTTGTGGAGTGGCCTTTGACTAGGCCACTCCACAACGTTAATTTAGCTTTTTTGAACCATTCAGAGGTGGACTTACTCCTATGCTTTGGATCATTGTCTTGCTGCATAATCCAGTTGCACTTGAGTTTCAACTTGTGGACTGAAGACCAGACATTCTCCTTTAGGATTTTCTGGTTAGAGAGCAGAATTTGTTTCCCTCAATTATTGCAAGTTGCCCAGGCCCTAAAGCAGTAAAGCATCCTCCCAACATCACACTTCCACCACCATGCTTGACCACAGGTACTGCTGCAATCAAAATTATTCAACCCCCATTGCAAATCAGGTTTATTGTCAAAATGTACAGACTTTCAGCTGTTTGCAATGAACAAATCAAACAAAAGCAATTGAATTAGTTCAACACAATGAATGCTTTAAGTGGTTTCCCCAAATTCAACTGAAAATGCAACTTTTAATGATTTCTCCAGTTTCAAAATGATTCATTGACTTTGATGACATAATGCTTATTTATTCAGAAACAGAAGTAACTAAATAGAATATTGTTCATGCTAGGGGAAATTTTTTTTTTACTATATTATTTGCAATTTTATAATGACTCTTATTGAGCAACTGATAATTTCTTACTGACCTATTTCACTGTCCCACCAGTTAGAAGCTAAAAACGTGAGCGGTTGTTGTGTCAGACCAGTGCAGCGCATCGTGAGGCTCAAAACATTTGATCTACATCTGTAAGTCTCAGGGGTAAAAGTAATATTTAGGACATGGGGAAACTTTACGTCTTTCATGGCTTCCAAGAACATGGGGAACAGAACTGTTAACTACATGTTTTAATAAATGCATATCTTCACACTGATATCATGGAAATGTGATTAAAACTATTTCATTTCACATGTTTCTGT
Organism: Ictalurus furcatus; assembly: GCF_023375685.1. Taxonomy (NCBI): domain Eukaryota; kingdom Metazoa; phylum Chordata; class Actinopteri; order Siluriformes; family Ictaluridae; genus Ictalurus; species Ictalurus furcatus. The sequence goes on along the minus strand of NC_071256.1, from coordinate 14,522,250 downwards.
TCCAAGGATTTCATCCAAAAACTAGTTATTGGTTAGGTTATTGGTCAAACTTTAGATGTTTACTATTCCTTATATGTCAGTTTGAGCATCAGAATCATGCTGAAACAATTCATTAAATCATCTACATATTTGTCCTGGTCAGAGTCATGGTAGTCTCACAAATCACTTTTACTGATTTACAAATCAGTAAAAATATGTACAAATACTAAACTAGAATTTGAAGTAAACATACTAGAATTTTAAGTATGCATGCCAAAATATTAATATACATACTTAAAAATCAGTTTGCAAAATAAATACAGTAGTGATTAGGAAGCAATTTGGGATTCTGTCCAATTTGAGGACCACTGATTTTATATGGATCATCACTGGTTTAAAAATGTATTATCTAGCTAAATGTCAGAGATATTAAAGCATTACTGTGAGAAAATAAATATGTAATTTTTTTAATTACAAAATTTTTAATTACACTCTATGGCTATCAATAATCTCTTTATATATATATAAAATAAATAAAGCAAAATAAAGTAAGAATAATAAATAAGTAAATTCCATCATAGCTTCTACATTCACTGCAATTATATATTATCACTGTTAATATTACTATTAAGCATGGGCTAATGCACACATTACAACAACAACAACAACAACAACAACAACAACAACAACAACAACAACAACAATAATAATAATAATAATAATAATAATAATTATTATTATTATTATTATTATTATTATTATTATTATTATTGTATTAATAATAATAATACCCCATTATTATTATATTAATAATAATAATACCCCAGAATCGGTACAGTTTAATTTTCATATCGGCACTGCAGCGCTGTTTAAATGAATAATTTCAGCTGAAAGATCATATGGTGCATATTATAACACACACACACTCTCTCTCTCTCTCTCTCTCTCTCTCTCTCACACACACACGCACACACCGCAGGTCCAACTCTAATAATGGTTCCGGGAAATAGAGCGACAGGAATGTCGACCACATGTTTAAAAATAAAAAGTAGTCGAAAAGTCTCAGTAGGAGAACTGTCTAACTTAATCTGTCTCTCCATCTGTCTCTCTCTCACTCTCTTTCTCTGCATCTTTCACTCTCTCTCTTCTCTCATACACATTTTTTCCCTCTGCCTTTTTCTGTCTCTTGCCCTGTCCCTCACTGCACCTCTCTCACTCTCCTTGTTTTCTCACTTTTGTTTGCTCATCTTTCTGTCATCTTTGTCTCACGTTTAGTTTCTTTTCATCTGTCAATTCCAACCTTGTTATCCGTCTCGTTCTTTATATATATATATATATATATATATATATATATATATATATATATATATATATATATATTTCTTCTCTTTTCTCTTTCATCTATCTCTCACTGTCCCTCTTTCTGTCTAACGCTTAGTCTGTCGCTCTCTCTCAGGCTGCAGTTATATTTATTCAGTTGAAGTGGTGTGTGTGTAATTTATTTAAAATCTATTCCAGTTAATAAAGAGCTCATTCAGTCAGGGTGCTGCGGCCGGCGCACTTTCAAACAACTCTTTAAGAGCTCTCTCTCTCTCTCTCTCTCTCTCTCTCTCTCTCTCTCTCTCTCTCTCTCACACACACACACACACACACACACTCTGAGGCCAGTCATTAGCTCTGATGCTCTTTATGAGAGCAGTGAGGTCTCTGTGTGTGTTTGGTGTGTAAGGGGTGTTTGTGTGTTGTGTTTGCTCCCACTACTAAGAGCTGCTTCTGTTCCTGCAGTTATTAAACACTAATAAACGATAATGATACTTCTCCAACCACACTCCATCGCTTGTCACTAATACACATCTAGTACAGTGTGTTCTTATTGACTGAAAGCAGTAGGGAAGATTACACACCACACATACAGTGGACTCCAGAATTATTGGCACTTGCCAGATGAATAAGCAAAAACGAATATTTACAAAGATTGCACATGCACTACAATCAGTAATAATTGAAGTACAAAGTTTTATGTAGTGTATTTAAGAAAAATTCTGTGTTGCACTTTTCTTAGATTTATCAAAAGCTTCCAGTACTGTCGATGATAATATCTTATTATATAGCACAGCGCTGTTGAAGTCCCGATTCTTATTGGCTGACGGACGTTCTGAGGTGTGCAATTATTTTTCAGTAGTTCCAGTCAGGTCTTGACCGCATTACAGTTCCACATCACTTCGCCAAGTTAACTGAAATAACGGAAAAGTTAGCCTACTGTCCAGCATACCACACACAACAAACAAAATGACAGACAAGTTATTATTTTAATTATTAGAAAAATAAGGTGCACCCGAGGTGGTAATGCAGCCATAATGCAAAGCGGAGGATTGAGCCATTGATATGCAGTGCTGGAGAGAGAGAGAGAGCGAGAAAGTAAGAAAAAAGAGTGCAAGAGAGCACGTGATTGCAATAATGAGACAGAAAAGCTGGTGAACAATGATCAGTATTTACTTATTTATTCATTGTATTTTCTGCAGTAATAAAAACCAAAAAACCCTGTGAACAAGTAGGCCGAATCGATATATATTTATTTATTTGTTCTATTTTTTATATTATCAGCATGAAACAAAACAAAAAAAACAACAACCTGTTGCTCGCTCGCTCGCTCGCTCTCTCGCTCTCTCTCTCTCAAATAACTGCATATCAATGGCTCAAACCTCTGTTATTAGCTCTAAAATGACGTTTTGGAATAAGCAACAGAGGGTTGAGATTAGTTTCACACACAAAAACATTTTAAGGCCAAAAACCTGGCAAATGTCGTGAAATAAAACAGGTGAACAATGTCTTGAGGTGTGGTAACAGTGGTATAAGTGGAACAATAGTCTCTGGTCCGTTGAATTATTACAAAATAATGCACACCCGAGGTGTAACAGTCACTCGGCTTCATATTGTGGCCGCATTACCACCTCGAGTGTGCATTATTTTCTAATAATTCAACAGCCCATCATCAATAATTCCTTACATATCAATAATTCCTTACATATCATACATATTTCCTTACATAATTATCTTAGTCCATGGGTATATTAATGATGTTGGCAACAATGATGCAAATGCTGATTTGCATTTCTATGCTGATGACACTATTATCTATTATTCTGCCTGATCTCCTCCTCAGGCATCTCAGATCGGCATAATAGTACAGCAAAATCTCAACAAATTTGAATCTCAAAAATAGCTCTAAATGATAAATGATGTGGATTTTTAAAAAAATTCCCTGCATCTTAGTGATGTTTCTCAAATATACCCCTTGCATGGCAGACCAATAGAACTAGTCATCATATGCCTGTTTTTTTTTTGTTTGTTATTTTTGTTTAACATGGATCTTTATTTTAATCTTCGCATTGAACATATGTCAACAGAAACTAATGTTAAAATTTGAGAATCTGAAATTAGTGAAATATTTGATGTTATTTATAAAGTTTCAGTATGAATTGTCCAGTTTTTCTTGGGTTTGCAGTGCTGTTGTGTGGGTTATTTGTTATGTCCTTGACCTTAGTTGTGCTGCCTTCTTGGCCAGGATTTTTTTTTAATTATTATTATTTTATTTATTTATTTATTTTTATCTTAGTGTGATAAAGAAAGTTAAAGAAATGTTAAAGAAATGTTAAAGAAAGGGTTTATTTATTTATTTATTTATTTATTTATTTATTTAAATTCTGCAAAATACTTGCTACAAAATATTGGCTCCCCAACCCACAATTAAATATTTGGTGAAACCTCAAACAGAGAGAATCTGTACTAAGCCTTGTAATGCTTCTGAGGAGTTTGGACCACAGAACATTGAGCTCCTGTATAATTTAGAGTTTTCACATGTGGACAGCCCTCATGAATTTTTGAAATTACAATTTTCAATATGGTTCAAATTTGGAGACAGAATCCAATGAAAAACACTGATCTTGTGTCCCACTAGTAGCTCTGTTTTAGTTAGTAACTAGTAGTGATGCTTGTTTGGGGCCAATATTCATTTATCTTCAGTAACCATCTTCATTATTCATTCATTTATTCTTCAATCATTTTCCTAAGAAAAACATGGCAGGTAAATTGCACCTAGGTGAATGTGTGTGTGTGTGTGTGTGTGTGTGTGTCTGTGTGTTGCCTTGAAATGAACTGGTGCCATATCCAGAGTGTATGCCCACGTCGTACTGAGTGTTCCTGGGATTGATTCTGGATCCACCATGACCCTGACCAAGATACTGAAGATGAATGAATGAAAAATCAATGGAAGCCCATGTCATCAAATATTTGAGGTTGCATTTGACAGAATGATCAAAAAAGCCATATAAGTTCCTTGTGAGTGCTTTGATTGTAGAGATGTTGTAATATTTATATTTACTATGTCATGAAAAGGGTTTGCATGTTCTCCCTGTGCTGCAGGGGTTTCCTCCGGGTACTCCGGTTTCCCCCCCAGTCCAAAGACATGCATGGTAGGCTGATTGGCGTGTCTAAAGTATCCGTAGTGTATGAATGGGTGTGTGAGTGTGTATGTGATTGTGCCCTGCGATGGAGTGGCACCCTGTCCAGGGTGTACCCTGCCTTGTGCCCGATGCTTCCTGGGATAGGCTCCAGGTTCCCCGTGACCCTGAAAAGGAGTAAGCGGTAGAAGATGGATGGATGGATGGATGGATGTCATGGAAAGGGTGTGTGGGTGGGGCATGTCCTGAGTGCACCAATGATGTGTTTAATGGTGTTTATATGATGGAATGATGAACTAAATCCATATAATACTAAATACTTGACGTCACCTTTTCCATGCCCTATGGAAGTAGTGTACCACTGCACTACTTATTCCTGTGCAAAGGGTATAGTGCTTTTTTTTTTTTTTTTTTTTTTTTTTTTTGCTTTTAATGATGTGAAGAACATTCAACAGAACAGGAGTCAATGGAAACACATTCACATCAACCCCCCCACCCCACCACACCACACCACACCACACCACACATAGACATGTGGGTAATTTCAACATGACATCTGACTTAAGGAAAATTCAAATGTGTCTTAGTGGGTTCTGAGAGATTAGCTTTGTCCACGTTCACTTGTGTAGGACAGTGTTTCCATGGTTACAAGAAGAGAGGGGGTGTGCTTTTGACTGACAGATTGGAGTTTGGCCTCTCGGTCATAAACAGGAAGTCCAGAGCTTAACCTTGACTAGCTGGAGAAGGACTGTTTCATATGTCAACCTAATGGTATGCTGTCTGTCTCTCTCTCTCTCTCTCTCTCTCTCTCTCTCTCTCTCACACACACACACACACACACACACACACACACACACACACACACAGAGCAGGGTTATATGAACTGGTGAACAATATTATCTATAACGTGTGGCGAGTGTATACTGGTATTTTCCTGCTCTACAAAAGGCCACTGCCATTAGGGAATACCGTTGCCATGAAGGGGTGTACTTGGTCTGCAACGATGTTTAGGCAGGTTGTATGTGTCAAAGTAACAACCACATGAATGCCAGGACCCAGTGCATCCCAGCAGAACATTGCCCAGAGCATCACACTGCCTCTGCCAACTTGCCTTCTTCCCACAGTGCATCCTGGTGCCATCTCTTCCCCAGGTCAGCAACGCACACGTACCCAGCCATCCTCATGATGTAAAAAAAAAATGTGATTCATCAAACCAGGCCACTTTCTTCCATTGCTCCATAGTCCAGTTCTGATGCTCACATGCCCACTGTAGATGCTTTCGGTGGTAGACAGGGGTCAGCATGGACACTCTGACTGGTCCACAGTTACGCAGCCCCATATGCAGCAAGCTGCAATGCATTGTGTGTTCTGACACCTTTCTATCATAGCCAGTGTTAACTTTTTCAGCAATTTCTGATATAGTAGCTCTTCTGTGGGATCAGACCAGACGGGCTAGCCTACGCTCACCACATGTATCGGTGAGCCTTGGGTGCCCATGACCCTGTCGCTGGTCTACCGGTTATGAGTACAGACCATTTGTCCTTCCTTGGACAGTTTTGTTAGGTATTAACCACTGCATACCAGGAACACCCCACAAGACCTGCTGTTTTGGAGATGGTCTTACCCAGTCATCTAGCCATCTATCTTTGTTTTTTGAGGTTTTTTGTTGTTGTTTTTTACTTTCCAGGTTTCCAGGTTCTTGGCTTCGTGGACTATTCTTCAAATGTCACCTTATTCCCTAATCAGAAACTAATGACATTAAATTATAGAAACTAATACATAGAAGTATGCTATAGTGATGCAGCTGAAGTTGAGGAACTGTAAGAACAAGAATTCATAGACAATGCTGACATTGCTGGCAGTTATGCCTCCCTTTATTCCCCAGTGGTTTCCAGTGTTTCTGGGGACATAGTAGTAAGGCTCATATTAAATAAATGAATAAATGAATAAATGAATAAATAAATAAATAAATAAATAATAAACAAAAACAAAAACAAACAAACAAAAAAAACCTTTCTGGTTTGGACCATTACCTCTGCAGGTTCAGAACACAGATACAGATATGGACATATGGAGCACTAAACAAATACAGATGCAAATAAAGATAGAGTCATTGTAATACTTTGATATGCAATTTGATTACTAGATGGTTATGTAAGAAACGGTGTAACTACTTCATATAAAAGTGTGCAGTTGAGCTGTATTACCTGTACTGATATTAACAGAGGCATCCATTTTCCAAACATGGAAAATTTGTAGTGTCTCAAAATTCCTGTTTAATGTGTTGTATATCTTCATAGATGTGAAGAAAACTGATGAATGTATTCATGACATCCTGTGTTATGACCAGAGTTGCCAGATCTTTGCGACAGATTAATCCTATTTGACAATCAGCATTAAAACTCTTAGTTTCCATAAAAAAGTTTTTATCACCATGGTCCAAAAATGGTCTCATATTTGGTCATAAATTATATATATATATTGCACCAGCTTACCACTTTTTCTGCAGTGGTCCCTCAAATTAATATGTATGAGCAAGTGACATTTTTCCAATGTTCAGTTGGCCAGTTTCGGTGAGCCTGTGCCCACTACAGACTTACTCTTGGCTGACAGAAATGGAACCCAATGTGATTTTCTGCTGTTGTAACCCATCTGCCTCAAGGTTTCACATGTTGTGTGTTCTGAAATACTTTTCTGCTCACTACAGTTGTAAAAAGTGATTTAAGTTACTGTAGCCTTCTTGTCACATTGAACAAGATACCTCTCTGATCAACAAGGCATTTGCAGCCGCAGAATTGCCGCTCATTGGATGTTTTTTGTTTTTCGCAAATATGTTGTCTGTGAAAATGTCAGGAGATCAGTTTCTGAAATACTCAAACTAGCCTGTCTGGCAGCAACAACTATGCCATGGTCAAAGCCACTGTGATCACATTTTCCCCATTCTGATGTTTGATGTAAACATTAACTTAAACTTTGAACTTTGATGCATTGAGCTGCTTAATTTTAGGCAAGTTTGCAATGACTAATTCATTACGTTATTTATTTGAATGTCACCAGTCTGAACATTTGAAATGATTTTAATATAAAATGATTGATGTAGGCACTCTCATTTTATAACATACCAAAAAATGTCATAAGCTGTAAACAAGATGTGATGGATATACTGCACCTGATTCACGTTTGGGTTTAATGAGCACATGTATATAAGTCACGGGTTGCACTGCACTGGTTGTCTTGCGTTTGTATTTCTTTGTCACGTTATGCTTTCTTGTCTTATGTTGTCTCATGGTTATGTTCCTTAGAATTTGTATCTCTGCCACATGTACATAGTTCTTGTTTAATGTTTTGTTTGTTTCATTAAACTTCAATCTGCACTTGCATCTGACTCGCCTACCAGTACATGACACAACAAGGACAACAACAACAACAACAAAAATAATAGAATAAAAATAAAATAATTGTTACCCATGTGTAGAATAACAGATATTCTCTAATTGAAAAATCTCAATTTCTGGAATATGAGTTGATGACACACACCACTGTTCACTTTTTTACCTTTGATGTGTTAAAAATGTGATCAATATTTGAGACACACGTATGTGTGCATATCCGTGCACATGCATGTGTCTGAGCACGTGGAATTCGGGTGGTTAGTGCCTTCTGGGATTAGATGGGTCATATGCAGGTCTGTGTTCTCTTCATGAATGATTATTTAAGTTTCCTGTATTACAAACCAGCACGTGTCTGCTGAACAAAGACATACAGAACTCTGAGAGACAGTGAGAGACAGAGAGAGAGAGAGAGATAGAGAGAGAGAGAAATTAAAGTGAGAGAAAGATGAATATAAAGAGAGAGATGCTTTGTTGAGATGTGATTAGGCATAAAGGGTGTTGGAGGTCGCAACCCTGCCGTTGTCACTACCATGCGGCCCACCCAGCATGCTCGTGTGTGCGTGTGTAGGGTTTCAGCAGCGCAGCAGGGCGACGGCTCTAACAGCGGCACTCACGCTGATGCTCTCCAGCTATAAAAGCAACGACACACACACACACACACACACACACACACACACACACACACACTTATTCATCTCACATCTTTCGCTGTGCCTGTACAAGTTCAGAGACTGTACCTGGCAGATTTCCCATAATTCCTCAGTCCATTTTGTGCCACTGGAGTGAGGAATGATGGGAAAATGTGCTCAGTTTGACGTTTGTGCCATTGAGGAAACGAGAGAGCAGGAAAATAAACGTTAGTTGTTATGTGTCAGGGCAGATATGTTTCAGTTTGCTTATGTTTAAACCGGTTAGGCCACACACCTTCTGCAGCTCACTCTTATTCTCTTAGTATAGATTCACACACCAGTTTAGATTTTTTACTCTCCTGTTTGGGTCAAAATGACCAGCGGTAAAGTTTTACTAAAAGTGCAAAAATAACAAAATGTCTGGGTTGTGGGTCCCCATATAGATATGAATATCTGAAAGTTTTTATGTTGTCCCCATTTGATTTGATTTTAAAAACTAAAAGAGCCGGAGGTGTATAGTACAGCTTGTGCATGCATGCTTGTGGGATTTGATTTCTTGGGCTGTGCTTCAAATGCCACCCTACTCCCTATTCCCTAATCTGAGAATACTGTCCACTGATACACTGCAGCAAACACATTATGAACGATCAAAGTTTGGATTTTAGAACTATCTTGCAACTTTTAAACAAATTTACAAAAAAATGACAAAAATGTGCTTCCAGCATGTACTGTTATGTGAAACTGTGAAGATGATTTAAAGAAAAAAACAGCTGTGTAATGGAAAGATTTGAGCTTATACATATACTATACTGCACATACTATATTTGCTCTTTACAGCTTACTGTCATTTGTACTTGTCTGTATTACTTACAGTTGAGAGATGCTGGGCAGGACGAGCAATTTCCTATTTAATGAAGGATGAATTCTCTTTTCCACTCTGACGTCGTCCACCTACCGCAGGGCATGCAAATGCAGCAAACAGTTCAAGGAAAACATTAAAGCCATTTTGAGTGAGCTGGGATTTTTTGAGATGCTGGGAGAAATGTTTGAGCAGATTTGTGCTATAAGCTTAATTCTCATCACTGGCCAAATGATTATTTGAATTATACAAGCTGGTCATTTTGCTGAGTATAGTGCAGAGCCGCATCATGTGACTTACTCTAGGCCTAATTTGTCATTGTTGGAAAAATCTGTGGTTTTTTTTTTTTTTTTTTTTTGGCATCTAATCTTTCCAAACATTTCAAAATTCTGACTTGCTCATTCACATTCTTTATGCACTTTAAAATAAATAAATAAATAAATAACTATCTTAAATAAAACAGATGGTTGGACATCCCCTAGTACTAATAGTTGGAACATTCTAAAAAAGCTGAAGCTCACACATTATTCTAAATGTCTGTTTCCATTGCAGGTGCATAGCAGCCATTTGAAAAGTGACTTGAAAAACAGAAAATCTACCTAATATGTTATTGTAGGATTTATACTGTATTAATTAGATTTTAAAATAGTTTTTAAATAGTTTTCCTTGTTTAAGTTGCTTTCTTTCTTTTGACTCTTCTCCACAAACAGCTTAAAGTGACTATAGTCCTCTATGTATGTGTTATTTCAACACCAGGATCAGCGTCAGACTCCATTACCCAGAGTGCACCCGGCCTACAAATATGGCTCTCGCCAAGGACTACAACACCCAACCACCTCATACATTAACAGGTTCACTCTTGTGGATTACTGATGCAGCACACCTGGTTCCAATCACACACATACATACACACACATACATACACACACACACACACACACACACACACTTTAAATAGACTATGGACACTCATTCAATGTAAAGTTGCAAAGTATCTACTTAGCTCTGTATTTTGAATCTGACATGCCTTTGGCTGTGTCCGAAATCATGTACTGTGACAGTACCTACTGCATTCGCTTTAGTATCTACTGCTTGGCTGTTGCTACAGTATGTACTGATCAGTATATGTGTGTAGTAGGAATACAATCCAGACATACTACACCCACCATGTTGGCACTATCAAGTGACCTACAACTTAAAAAGAGCTGACGCACTGCCTCCCACCATTTTAGATTCTGACAACTCTTCCTCGCCAGTCCTGTTGCCTTATGGGATAGCACTGTACCAAAGGTACCACTGCTTCCAAAGGCAGTTGTCTAATGCACTGATGTGGTCACTAGCTACAATGGTGGCACCATTACCATCTGCTCCTCCACTCCTTGCATGCCCAGACAAATATTCTGGTGACACTGCTCAATGTAAAGGATTTTTCCTTCAATGCTCCCTGTATTTCTCAGTGCAAGACAGAGTCTTCAAACAATGCAAAGTAGCACAGCTCATAAATCTGCTCACAGACAAACCATTAACCTGGGCAACAGCAGTTTGATCACAAGGAGGGGAGAACACCTAATCATATGACCGCTTCATTGAATTATTTTGTCATGTTTTTGATCCCACAGCTGAAGCAGGGAAACTCCTATCTGACCTACAGGGCAATCGCAGTGCCACCAAGTTTCACTGAAGTTCAAAATGCTCACCACAGGCAGCACAAGCCAGTTTTCAAGGTGGCCTATTGCCAAGGTTTGAGGTCAACCATACTAATTGATCTTCTATGTTGAGATGAACAAATGAACTGATTAACTTCTCCATCTGCCTGGACCAATTCCTGACACACTTTCATGGTCCCAAAGTGCCAGCCCCACAGAAAGTGAGTTCTTCTAGATTCTCATCTCCACAAGCATTTTCCATTCCTATACAGATAAGGCACTCAGTAGGTCTCTGCACTTTTTCAGCATTGATAGACTCTGGAACAGCTGGTTATCGACAAGACCCTGATGAAAAGCTCAACATTAGTGTCCCACCTTTGCAGAATACTCTTTATATCCAAGCCCTCAGTGGAGGATCCATAACCCATTGTACCAAGCCCTGCACCTTGCATCCCAAAACCATCTCATTTCCAGTAACCATCACCAACAAGAATCCCATTGTCCTTGGCTTTCCCTGTATGCAGACCCACAATCCCCATATCTCATTGGGCAGAAGGGAGATCATCAGCTGGTCACCACAATGCCTGAACAAGTGCGTTCATGTACCCCTGAGTTCTGACCTCAAACTCTATTGAAAGTCCTGATTTCCCTTCCAAAGTGCAAATTCCTTCAGAATATCAGGAGTTCACTGAGGTGTTTGGTAAGGTCAAAGCCAGTGGTCTGCCTCCCCATTATTTCATGTATCATGTCTCAAGCCCATCATTTCTGGTCCACTGGCCAAGTGGTCCCCCCAGCATCACCCCCCCCCCCCAGCACCCCTAGAAATCGAAGGCCAACCCATGTACAGGGGCAAGGAAATCCTGGACACTCAATGCAGAGAGGGCAGGCTCCCGTATCTCAAAAATTGGGAAGGCTATGGCTCAGAGGAAAGATGCTGGATTAGATGCCCCTTCTCTTCATAGATTTCCATGCTTGACACCTTTCCATCCTCAACACCCTTGCCCCCACCCAAGTAGGAAAACCACTGACAGGCGAAGTGAATAACATTGATTGTCTTGTTACAATGGAAGCTGTCAAAGGGTGGGATATATTAAGCAGCAAGTGAACAGTCAGTTCTCAAAGTCGATGTGTTGGAAGCAGAAAAAATGGGGAAGCAAGGATCTGAGCAACTTTGACAAGGGTCAAATTGTTATGGCTAGACAACTGGGTTAGAGCATCTCCAAAATAACATGTCTTAGTGGGTGTTCCCATTACGCAGTGGTTAGTACCTACCAAAAGTAGTCCAAGGAAGGACAACCATTGAACTGGCAACAGGGTCATAGACACCCAAGGCTCATTGATGCATGTGGGAAGCGAAGGCTAGTCCATGTGGTCCGAGCAAACAGAAGAGTGACTGTAGCACAAATTGCAGGAAACGTTAATGCTGTCTATGATAGAAAGGTGTCAGAACACACAGTTCATCGAAGCTTGCTGCATATGGGGCTGTGTAGCTGCAGACTGGACAGAGTGCCCAAGCTGACCCGTGTCCACCAGTGAAAGCACCTACACAATGGGCATGTGAGTAACAGAACTGGACCATGGAGGAATGGAAGAAGGTGGCCTAGTCTGATAAATCACATTTTCTTTTCATCATGAGGACAGTCAGGTGCATGTTCGTTGCTTACCTGGGGAAGAGATCTGCTGGGAAACCTTGGGTCCAGGCATTCATGTGGATGTTACTTTGACATGTACCACCTACCTGAGCATTGTTGCAGACCCCTTCATGAAGTACACCCCTTCATGGCAACAGTATTCCCTAATGGCAGTGGATTCTTTAAGCAGGATAATGCGCCCTGCCACACTGCAAAAATTGTTCAGAAATGGTTTGAGGAAAATGATAAAGAGTTCAAGATGTTGACTTGGCCTCCAAATTTGCCAGATCTCAATCCAACTGAGCATCTGTGGGATGTGCCAGACAAAGAAGAACGGTCCATGGAGGCCCCACCTCGCAACTTACAGAACTTAAAGGATCTGCTTTCTTAAAAAAGCTTAAATATCATAAATCCATTAGGTAATGTTACTCTTAATTTCATCCTAATTATCTAACCATTTCAAACCATGATGTTTGTTGCCGTCAATTCTGCCATCAGGCTTGAGACTTTTGTTTTCAAGTGGTTAAATGGATTATTGACCACTGCTGCCTACATATGATGAGCTGCAAAATCTCCTTCTGTTGGTGAATTCATTGTTTTCCTTTACTTATAGGCACACTATGCATTGCTGCTGTGCTTCGCATTTTATGCTGAATATTCTCTGTCTATTACAAATGTTCAAAGCACTTTAGAGCTGAAAGGTGATGGTAGTGGCATCCCTTCATGTCTTATTTCCACTCCCACCTCCACACACAAACCATCAGGAGGTTCACCAAGCATATTAAGGGCAGTTTATATCCTTTAGCACTGAAATGAAGTGATTGGGCCATTTAAATTAAAAGTTGCAGTATTTTGTAAGAAAAAAAACACAAGACAAGAAGAAAAATCAAAGACAGGGTGGGGTGTGATGCACCCAAAGGCATTGCTGTTACCACCCTGAAGTTGACTAGTTTCCTATTGTTACAGGCCTCAAACATGAGTAAGCTGTGAACAGATATTGTGTCCTGTTTTGTACAGGAAAATCAGACACAGGAGATGTTAATTGTGTTCGCTCAGCAGGCTGTTCTCTGTCTTTATTAAACAGAATATATCTTTTTTTTCTTCTTCATTTAAACCACTTTGACAATAATATTCCTTGTAACAAATCATACATTTAGCATCACATTACAGCATGGAGGTTAATATATCAAACCGCTGGAATAACATATTTTACAAATTATATAAATGTACAAATTTGTTGTTAAGTTCAACAGAAATACTTCAACTATACCAGTCTTAACTGGTACTATGACTCAAAGTTACTGCTATTACCAGCTCCAAAATCATATACATCCAGTAGCTTTAATAATGTTAAGCCTACTTGTTTCACACTTTTACTACATTTTCATATACAAAATACAAAAACAATATAGAGGCCTACATTATACAAAATACCTCTGTCTCTTTAACCTTACCAACACATTACAACTATATATACACAACTATTGAAATAACCATACTTTATAAACTTTAGCTTTAACAAATACAGGGAAAAGGTGCACATGTCCAGGAGCAATGAACAAAAAAACAAACAAAATAAATGTCAACGTCGGAAGGCCGCCATGTCACTTACATTTTTTACATGGGAGCTAGCTACAATTCAATTCAAGGTCTGTCAACTGAATAAACCACTGTTTTACACGTAAAACGTTGTCAGAACAACATAATTAAGGCTTTAAAAGTCCTTAGAAATGTATTGCAGCAAAATATCACACAGTACTAACCTGTTTTGTAAATCAGACACAGAGTATGTTAACTGTGATTGCTCAGCAGGCTGTTCTCTGTCTGAGAAGCGGAAGCATGGCGCAGCCCTACTAGCGCTCACATATCCCCCTTGTGGCATAATCAAGCAATTGCACCCTCAAAAATACTACTCAAATCCATTGCAAAGATACATTCAAATTGTTCCTTTTATACAGGCCAATACACAAAACAACTTAACAATTGTGACAATACATTTGTAGGTGTCACACTATAATATGCCATGAAATGTTTTATTACAAAATTTCAACTCATACAATGCAGGCAATGGTCTGCAATAAATGGTAAATGGTCTGAACTTATATAGCGCTTTTATCCAAAGTGCTTTACACTGTGTCTCATTCAACCATTCACACACACACTCACACACCAATGGTAGCAGAAATGGTAGTGTGTAAATGGGTGCTTATAGTTATATGGGTAATATAACTATTATATATAATATAATAATATAATACACTATATAATATATAGTGTAAATGGGTGCTTATAATTATATAGCGCTTTTATCCAAAGTGCTTTACACTGTGTCTCATTCAACCATTCACACACACACTCACACACCAATGGTAGCAGAGCTGCAATGCAAGGGGCTAACTTGCCATCAGGAGCAACTTGGGGTTCAGTGTCTTGCCCAAGGATACTTCAGCACATGGAGTCATGCAGGCCAGGAATCGAACCACCAACCCTACGATTAGTGGACAACCCACTCTACCACCTGAGCCACAGCTGCCGCAGGCATGATGGAAAAAATACCTTGATATACAAGGTTTGTCAGATAGCAATAAAACATTCCTACAGATTTCTTGTGGTAAATTGACATACATCGAGACATTGTAAAACTGCATTAATATAAACAGCATTGTGAACTGTTTTCAAACATGTTGCATCTACAGTTTAAGTCTTTCCAATGACAGCACTGCTCCAACCTCAGCATGAGCAGGAAACACTCATCATCTGTACACCCACCTATAAAATCATCTGTAGGCAGTCGGAAATATAGTACAAATCCATCTATCCAGTTTCCATAACACCTATCTTACACAGAGTCGCAGGGAACCTGGAGCCTATCCCAGGGAACTCGGGGCACAAGCCGAGGGACACCCTGGATGGGCTGCCAGCCCACAACTGCACACACACCCATTTACACACTATGGACAATTTGGAAATTCCAATCAGCCTACACTGTAGCAGCCTACAACCAGAAATCCACCGTGCCCCCATAGCACAAATCCATAAAGAGTTAAGTAATTAAAGTAGGATTAACAAGGTTTTGGACTGTGAATGATTGAGTATAAATTTCAGAGCAGCTAAAGTGGAACAAATAGGCTCATTAGTGTTTTAAATGTCATCACTCACACTGAATCTCCTCCTTCACTCACTCACTGCGTCTCTCTCTCTTTGACACTGTCTCCCTGCCTGCCTCCTTCTCTCTATCTTTTTTGTCTGTTTTTCTGTCCCTTTCTATTTCTCTCTCTCTTCAACTCATCTCTCTTCACTCCCCTTCCCCCCCAACACACACACACATTGCCCTCCTACTTGCCATCTGTTGATAATTATGGGTTTGTCTCTAGTGAGTGTGTGATATTTAATATTTCCTCAGCACTTGGACAAATAAGCTGGAAAAGCTGTGAGGAGTCGAGATAGAGAGAAAGTGTGTGTCCTAGCTGGACAACTTGCCATTCTCAACTTTCCATCCAGACCAATTGGCCTACGTCTCTAAACCAAAAGCCCATCTCTCTCTCTCTCTCTCTCTCTCTCTCTCTCTCTCACACACACACACACACACACACACACACACACACACACACAGCCATCAGTGCAACCACAGAGACTTACACAGTGAACAAACATTATAAATCACGTTTAAAAGAGATGTAAAAATAGAGCCACCACACACACACACATCACTAGTGTGTTTTGAAGGTGTATGAGCAGTGTGCACTATAAGAAGAAACCCAGAGAACTCACACTCACTACAGCACTACAAAGCTACTTTTGTGTGTCAGTGTGTGTTTGTGTGTGTGTGTGTGTGTGTGTGTGTGTGTGTGTGTGTGTGTGTGTGCGGCTTGTGTGAGACTCCAAAGGAGGGCCTACGGCTTATTTAGCACACGCCAGTATAGCTGAAAAGGTCAAAAGTCACACTGCAGGTTGCCAGGGCCACCAGTGAGTCCTAGAAGTGGAGAAAAAGGATGCTGAAGTGGGAGGCATATCATTATAATAATTATGAATAGCAATAATAATAATGAGGTGAATATAAATGATACAAAATGAATGAATATGAATCTCACATAATTATTGCACACACACACACACACACACACACACACACACACACACACACACACACAGACACACACACATCTTCAGCCCAGTAATCTTTATTAGCCATATGATATACAGCACAGCTGCAGTATTACTAAAGCATGAATGAAAGTACGCAAAGTGTTTTTAACAAACAGACGGCCAAGGCATTAATGACTTTTTGTCAACAGCAGAAAGGTCCTTTTATTTTAGTCTTTATCGATGCACTTACCTAGCAAACTGACTGAACATACATTATTACATTTCTTTATGTACAATTTTTAGACTAGTTAGTTAGGTTTCTGGGCCATCACAAACAAGGGACTGGGCTAATAAATTAATATTTTGTCTTTAAAACCAGATCAGTTCTTCCTGGTACACTATCCTGCAGTTTTTAAATGAAATTGGCTGGTAACTACATGCAGAACATTTAATCGTTTTGGAGAGCAGCTGTCACACTTGCTTCTGTTTGTTCACAGAAAGAGTGAATTGTATTTTTCTCCATAGTCCATTTTTATTTGAAAAGTGTTTTATTACTTCATGTTACTTTCTTAACAGAAACATGAACATGTCCTTGAAACCTTTTTTTCAAATCTGCTGAAAAATAAAATACATTAAATAATCTAAGACAAAATTCTATCTTACTGTCTTTCCAACTCAAAAATTCTCTGTCTCTTTCTCTGTCACAATCTCAGTCTACCACATGCCCTCAGTACCACATTTGTAAGAATTATCACATTATGCTCACAGACACACATGCTTATTATTATTATTATTATTATTATTATTATTATTATTATTAATAATAATAATAATAATAATAATAATAATAATAATAATAATAATAATAACAATAATAAGCCCATTAAAAGTGTAATGAGAGCTGTAGATCATGTTCATATTTAAGGGAACATATTTTATGTGTTTACGTTAAGATTTGTATTTAATGCCTGTTTGCATTGGGCTGATGCTCTGTTCCCCAAGCGCCAATATGGCACTGTATGTGTGTGTGTGTGTGTGTGTGTGTGTGTGTGTGTGTGTGTGTAAATCTAGCTCTGCCAGTCTTGCCAACCTAAACCAACCACATGGCACCAGCGAACCTGCTACGCTAATTTACAGTGCTAATTTACAGATCGCGGCACACGACAGCCCACCGCACGCATAAATCTCTCTCAAAGCATACACACACACACGCACACACACACACACACTGAGCCGCTCTCTCCTCTAGTCTCTTTCAATCACAGCGGTGATGCATCAGAGAACATCAGTGTGGAATTTATGAGTATACTAACACACACACACACACACACACACACACATATACACGGCTGGCCTTCTCACACAGAGCCTCATTCATCATTGGCCATCGAGGGTTGCCGGGGGAAACCGCGCTCTCTCACACTTCCTATTTCTGAGAAAGAAAGAAAAAAATCATAATTTCCTGTTTGAATGCATCACCTAAAGTTGATTATGTGATCTGCAACCCGAAAGCATTTTATTTTCTGTGTAGATGTCTTTCTTTCAAAATTTAAATCTCTTGCTCAACCAGCTTTTCCTCTTCTATCTATCTATCTATCGATCTATCTATCGATCTATCAATCTAACCATCTATCTATCTATCTATCTATCTATCTATCTAACCATCCATCCATCTATCTATCTATCTATCTATCTATCTATCTATCTAATCTAATCTACCTACATACCCTGGCAAAAATTATACAATCACCACACTTAGAGGATTTTCACTCAGCTTGTATTTTTTTTCCCTTTGAAGCAAATAAACAAATCACAGATATGATACAAAACCATTTTTATTTAATAGTTGAACATTCTGGCTTCATGAAACAGACCTCAAACAAATGAAATTGTTTAAATTAACAGCATATTTTTTTCCAAATCAAGTAGAAGAAAAAAAATGGAATCACTCAATGTTGAGGAAAAATTCATGGAATCATAAACAAAAAAAATATCGCAATTAGTACTTTGTTGCTCTTCCTCTGGCTTTTATGACGGCCTGAATTCTTCGAGGCTTGGCTTCACTAATGAAAAATAATATTCTCCATCAAGCTGGTTCCAAGTTCTCGAAAAGTGGTTGACAGATCAGCTTTGCAGGATGGAGACTTGTCATGGACCAATTTTTAAAATTTCCACCATAAACTTTCAATCGGACTGTTTGCTGGCCATGTCATTGAGTTGATCTGCCTTTCCTGAAGAAAAACTTTAACACTCCTTGCTCTGTGGCAAGTTGCATTATCATCATGAAAAAATACTTCATCATCACCAAATCTATTTTCAAGGCATATTGCTTTGAGTTTTCTACCCTAATGTTTGCCATCTTCCTTGGTATACCTGTATGTTTTCCTTTTACAACCTTCCCATTTTGTTTATACTTGCATCAAATTTTAGACACAGCTGACTAGGAGCAACTAACATCTTTTTCCACACTCCGTGTTGGATTTCCTTCTTGAAGGAGTTTTATAATCCTTTCCATTGTTTCAATTGACAACTCTCATGTTGGGGCCATGTTTCCTTTCAAAAAGTCCAAGGTCTGAAAGCACTCTCTTTTAACGTCAGACTAATTTGCATTTTTAGATTTCTCCTGGTATTTGTTTTAGAAATCCAAACTACAAGGTGATGCCATAATTTTCTCCTCTACTTGATCTGGAAAAAATATGCCATTAATGAAAATAATTTCATTTAACTTGTTTGAGGCATGTTTCATGAAGCCAGAATGTTCAGATATTAAACAGAAATTGTTTTGTGTCATATCTGTGATTGTTTATTTGCTACGAAGTTTAAAAAAAAAAGCCAGGTGAACATCCTCTAAGTGTGGTGATTCCATAATTTTTGGCTGGGCTTGTATCTGTATGACTCTATGTCAGACACTGGAGGCATTAAAGATTGAGGGGCAATGCAGGTATAAGAACAAGTGATGGACACATGAGAGAGGGAGAGATTCAGGGATTAGTAATGGAGGCATGTGAAACTCTGTTCACACCTGGCATTAGCATGGGTTGAGCTGGGTGATCCAATAGTAAATGGACAGCGCTAAGTACAGTCCAATGTGGCTCAAAAACACACTTTGATACGACCACTCTAACCACATTCAGAGATACTTTGGGACGCATATGACCACATAACATTTGTAGTGTGAACGCAAAAGTGTCCCGATGACAGACGGCAACAAAGGACCACCTATTCGACTGCATCATTGCCCTAGCCAATTGCTTTTTTAAAAATTTCCAATGCAAGATTTTTGTGCTTTTTTGCAGAATACTACTTGAAGTGACAAAATTGCAATTGCATGAAATTGTTTTGCATGGTCTTTTGCAGTGATGTCATGTCTGATGCAATGAATCGAAGGGGATTTGGCTGAGTACATGTCGTGATGTAATATGATGCATTTTTGCCCAAATCTGTGTAAAATCTGTGGGAATTTTGAAAAATGGCAAGCTACTACAAATATTGCGGAGTTTCCTTGATTTTGCGTTAATTCTGCGATCACAAAATTGTAAAATACGCTCGGTATGAGGTGCAGAATGATATGGCAGCGTGTAAGACAACCCCTCCTCCCAATGACCAGCTACCACCGCTGATGTGAGGAAAACTCTATGCGGAACCAGTCAACCCACAGAATGCTACTGGACCAGACATGATTCCTGGCAGAGTGCACAGAGGATGTGCAGACCAGCTTGCAGATGTTCTCACTGGCATCCTCAACACTTCCGTGAGCATCACCATCTTTCCAATGTGCTTCAAGGCCACCACCATCGTCCCTGTTCCGAATAAGTCATCAGAGTCCTGCCTCAACGATTAACGTTACACTCACACCCATTATCACGAAGTGCTTTGACAGGCTCATAGTGAGGCACATCAACACCCTGCTGCCCCCCCCTCACTGGACCTCCTGCAATTCACATATCATCCCAACTACTCAACAGGTGTCGCTACCACCCTCCATCTGGCCCTCACTCACGTGGACAAAAAGAAGAGATACGTTTGAATGCTGTTCACAGACTTCAGTTCAGCATTCAACACAATCATTCCTGAGCACCTGATTGAAAAGCTGAACCTGTTGGGCCTGAACACTTCCCTCTACAACTGGATCCTGGACTTCCTGACATCTCCAACACCACCACACTGAGCACTGAATGTGATGCCAATCCATTACAGGGCACCATATACACACATTCACACATTCATTCACACATAGGGGCAATATATATATATAGCCAATCTATCTACTAGCATGTCTTTGGGAGGTGTGAGGAAACCAGATAACCCAGAGGAAACCCACATGGAGAAACATGCACAGAAACTCCACAAAGACAGTTGAGAACCCTGGAGCTGTGAGGTGCCAATACTCTCCCCTGCACCACCATGCTGCCTTGCTGCTCAGACTGGAGTGAAGTATTTTTTGTTAACAAAATATCATCATAATGACATTAAACATCCATGATTATAGCCAGTCAATCACCCTGAGTGGAAAGGATTGATGAGGTCTTTGTTATGTCTTAATTAATAGTGTAAAGTGCCATGTGTGTGCATGTGTGCATGCATAATCATTTCAGATTCCTTGTTAAAATCTTTTCTGTCTCACTGCACTCCATCACACCCTCTGACATGCGAAAATAGATGCAAACACTTAGCAAAGAAAACCTCGTTTATTTCTCCCCTTCATTGCAAACACATCTGAGAACATATGCATAAAGAGCCACCTCACACACACTGCATTCCAATCAGAAGGTAGGCAATGTGTTTGAGCAGCATTTTTGTTTCTTTTTGTGTTCTACTAGGCTTGCCCCCATATTTGCAGGGCTTGAGCTTCATCGATATAAGAAGCCAAAGAATTATTGCTCTGATCCAAGAAGTTTGTTCCCTCTTGAACTGAGGAGTGTTTGAAAAGGTAGAGTCCACAGTTCAAAACAAGGGATTCTATTCAACTTATTACCTTGTTCAGAAGAAGTACGGAAGTTTTCATCCAGATCTAGATTTGAGAGGGTTGAACCAGTTGCTTATTACCCTTCCTTTTCGTATGCTAAGCCTGGAAAATGTAGTTGAAGTAGTACAACCATAAGACAGCTTCACATCAGTGCATCTGCATGATGCTTGTTTTCATGACCCTACTGCCCCAGAACACAGATGCTTTTTTATGTTTGCCTTCAAATGACAGACACTCAAGACAGGATGCGCAACAGTCGAGGAAATATTCCTGAATGCCTCATAGGTCTTTAGGTGTACTCTGTTCTGCAAAGGGTGTTTATCTCATCAGCTGGATCTACTGCTCCCAAGTCCCAAGATAGACAGCAATAAGTTCCCATCTAGACAGTGTATGTGGCAGCCATTACAATTTCCACAAAGCATTTAACCCAACTTAAAATCAGTCAATTGACATTGCAGTTTTTAGTAAAGGTAGGTCAGCAAAGTATTATTTGCTGTACCTGGTGTGCACCCTGACCATTAGCTAGTCCTAAAGTTAGTCTTGTTTTTCAGACCATTGTTATTCAGGGTTCCTTGTCATTCGGAACCGATACCAGCTTAACAAGAAGGGTCCAGGCATAGTGTAATTATACATCACTATGTGACTTTGTTTACTCTTGACATGCATGCACATATGCACAAGGAGATAACCAGGTGATTCTCACCACCCCTGGAAATTATCTAGTGTTCACAGAATGCTGGTTACGGATGTAACTGTGGTTCTGTGAATTCCGGATGACTGCCTGAGATGGTGCTATAGTAGTGGATAATAAGTGGTCTTGGAACACCTCTTGGCCATCCCTGGCCCTTTGAGGGCACTCGAAAATTCCGCTATGAAGTCCTTACATGCAGGCATAGCAAAAGAGTCATTCAGTGAAGGCCTGCGAAAAAAAACACACGGGACTGAACAGGATGTGCAGGGCATTAATAAGGCCAAGATGGGCTGCAGTACCTCCAATGTGTCATCCACCTAAGGTGGGGCCATCCCTGAAGAGTGAAGTGAGTCATCAACAGAGCCACCAGCTAATGCGGACCCTGCTGGCTTGTCCTGAAGCCCAGTGACATCAGTGAGTAGATGGGCCTGAAAATGTGTACATGGAAGCATATGTAGGCATAGCGTCATTGTGGGGGCTATGATGAGTGTAAAGTAAGACAGTAGCCTCCTCACTAGAAGAGTGTGAGTGAGTGTCCCTGATGGGAGCCATAGTAGCAGTAGGAACTAAGTTTGCTGGCTGAAGGGCCTGTAAGAGATGTTTCATCTCTGCCATGTCTGAAGAAAGACCAGTCACATTCTTTGATAACAGGTGCCCTGTCAAATGATTTCCCCTAGATCTAGATTTCCTTTTAGCCAAGGGAACACCAGTAGTCACTAAGGCATGGCGTTTCTGAGCTCTCTGCCTTGAACCCAAACTTGCTTCCAAACCCTTAGCGTCCCAGTTGTAGTCCAGTCCAGCCAAGCACAGCTGTTTCTCAAGACATCGGCAGCAAGCTACAATGTGGACATGGGTCTGTAAATGCTTCCTTCAGATGTTGAACACATTGGCATAATGCGCAGAGATCATGCCCATGGTCAGGAAGATGCTTGTTTGGACAAAGCTTACAATTTAAGGGACAGGCAGTGAGAATGGAGCTAAAAGCCATAACCGCGAAAGTGGAGAGCCTCTGGATACAACCACGAGGAGAGCCACCAAAATAATTCAAATAAATACTCCTACCTCCAGATGAACCATAAGGAATGGAGAGGAGAGTGTAAGAGCTTCAAATAAAAAGTCAACAACACCCATGGTTATGACCGGCAGTCACAAAGTACAACACAATATATAACACAATACAGCAGGAACACAAACTCACTCAATAAATAGCTACAAAGCAGGTAATACACCTCTGGATAGAACTGTGAGGTAAGCAGAACACCGTGCGGAGAAATTCCCAAAGATAAAACAACTCGCACGCATTGGCAAGTGGCTCATAGCTTGGCAGTGTGTAGCCGCAATGCTAAGCCTTGTACTTACGAAGGGCGAGCAATCTGGAAACAAACAAGTTGTTACCACAGTCCAAAACAGTGCAATGCCAAAAGCATCATCACAGATTTGAAGGACAAATTTTGGCGAGAAGTGAAAGAGGTGGACTGCTGAGCTGCAGTGGCTCATATCACCTACGCTCAGGTCACGCCACCATGTGACTTCGTTGGTATTTATTTCTCATACTGTCTGGCTGGCGCTGTGATTATACACTACTAAAGCACTGTCTCTGGCGGTCATAAGGAATGAAACAGAGCCACAGTCACACAATATGATGCGATAGCAAAGTGATTTGGTGAGAGTGGTTATATATTTGGCGAATCTTTTTAAGGGCAATGTGGAACAGCTTATCATGGTTAGTAGCTTTGTGTCTGGGAGCAGGCTAATGGCTGGACTAGTGAACCAGCACCTTGTTATGGCAGCACATACTAAAATTTGATAGATACAGAGAAGATTAGCATGGCCCCTGTAAAAGGATGACACGCAAATCTGTGAAGCAGGACCTGGAGTCTGGACTGGAACCAGTGAAGTTCTGGGTGTGATTAATTGACACATTACTGGTAAGTGCAAAGTCCTCTTCTGTAAAGAGTTTCCCTGTGCCAGAAAACTTTAAAGGAACAGCTTTATATTTAACTGATTTACAGTTAAAATAATTTTTGACTATAGTTTCTTTTTTTAATCCTTTTATCCTGTTAGTTGTTAGTAGTCTGTAGAAACATTAATTTTCAAAACAGTGTAGAAAATCAGAAACAGATAAAATATAAATAGAATAATTAATTAATTATGAATATTTTATTCAATGAAATATTAAAGCAAATTTTAAAAAAGAGAGCGAGGTTGGCAAGGGAATGACTTTCTAGCTGTTATAACATTAATTATAGCAAAGAACACCTTATTCTGTGGACCAGTGATGTCCTCCAGCTCCTGTTGTGGACAAGCCACAACATTATATGTAACTATAAACAATAACTGTAGTATAAACTATAATCAAAATGGAACATGGCATTTTTATTTTATTTTTGTCTGAAATGGAAAAGCACATTAAAATGAACATGCTAATCATCCTTGGCTGAACTGTGAAAGTACACACTGGCCTTCAGTCTTTAAAATAGGAACAACTATGAGAGGAGTGTATGTGTGTGGGGTTTTTGAACCAACCAGTGACATTCAACAGATTTCTCTATTTCAGCCCGACTCAAGCTGTGTAAGAGTTTTTCTTGGAGAGAGATAAAGTGTCTGTTGACGCTGTATAAGCGCGCCGTATGCACTTCCTTGTGTGTGTGTGTGTATCTAGCCAATGGTGAAATTTTTTTCCGGAGCATGTGTTCCTTTTACAGTGTCAAAATGACAAGAGCCTGCTGTGATACACTGTAGTGTGTGTGCGTGTCTCTGTGTGTAAGAATGTGGTGTTTAGGGTGTGAACACCATAAAAGCTCCCTATGTGTTTACTACCTGTATGTGTTTGAAAGAAACATACCCTTTTCATAATGTCAAAATGACAGAAACCTGCTGCAGTACCCAGTTCAGTATTTTTGTATATGTAAGTAAGTAAAGGTTTTTATATTTTTGTGCAGTTCTGGTACTATTTCACTGCCTATTGTACCACTGCCTATTCCCAGAATCCCTGTCTGCTTCATCCTTTTCAACTTGTATATTTGTTGGACTTGTTGATGTTTGTGAAAGTAATGGACGGTCTCACAACTGTTATATCATATTACTAATAATCTTTGTTCATATTCAGTGTTGCCAACTTATGTCCAAAAGTTATTTCTATATATACACATGCCAAAAGTTCCTGGTATTCAGAATTAGGTTACACAGCTGCTTAAGTCTGTTTTCTGGATGCGCCATTCAGATTACCTGCATGCAGTTTACCTGTATGTAGTTCACATATCCAAACTTGCCAGATTTTTCTTGCAAATCCCCCCAAAATAATCTGTATTGAAAATGCAGACTGAAGAAAGTCCAAGGTCAGAGACGAACATAACTCAGACACTGTTTTGGGCAAACTCCACCCCATGTGCACAACTTTCTGACATCAAGTCGTATTTATGTCTGAAGTCTGACTACTGATGTGGGCAATTTCAATCATTAACTTTTAAATGCATTCATGTAAATAAACTCTGAATATCCCCTCAAAATGAATGATAATTTATTATTATTATTATTATTATTATTATTATTATTAGTAGTAGTAGTAGTAGTAGTAGTAGTAGTAGTAGTAGTAGTAGTATAAACAATATCTGTATACAAATATAACCTTTAAGAAACAGACTATCCTGATTCCAGTAGTCAATATATTAATGCAGCATAGCATTATTTGTATTTCTCATCTTGAGTGTGTGTGTGCGCATGTATTGTGTTTGACTGGCTATTTTATTTTCGCAGGTGTGGCTGTTAACCCCTAAACCTTTTAACTTGGCACTTGTGACCTCTGACCCCTGCATACTGCCACTGGGTGAATGTGTCACTGGAGAAAACATGCACACACTTATAACACTGACACCTCAGTGTCTCAAACATTTAATAACCCCAACTTCCTCAACATTCTCTAGCGCCCTCTGTGTATTGGTTTTTAATTCGATATATATATTTATATATATATAAATATATATATATATATATATATATATATATAGCGCATGTGTGTGTGTGCGCGTGGGTGTGTGTGCAGTGCATGTGCGTGCGTCAGGTGGTCTAGTTAGGAATGGTTATGTAAAGCAACCTGCTTTATCTGTCTTCTGAATGGTGTTTCTGGTGGTTGTTAATTGTCTCTCTGTAGTTATGGAACAGTGCTGCACTTCTCGACACAGACTGAAGTTACTGAATGTTACTATAGAAACAATCTCCTCATTCCTTCTGTGTTTATAAGCATAATATTACAATACATGGTCACCTTCCAACCATAACACGTCAGCTCTGTTCATGAAATCTTGCTTGCAACTTTGAGTATAAAAACCTAGCTTAATTTCCATTTCTAGATATCATGCCATAACTGTGAACAATTTTTAAAAAGCTGTTGCAAAATGTATAAATAGTAACTTGATGTAGGGTTGCTGTAACGATCCTTTTGCTCAAAGTAAAAACCGTTGAACAAAGGCATTTAGCTTTTATGGTGAAATGTCCTGAAATGCATGTACCAGTTAACTTTGCCAGTAAGTCTGGCAGACTTTTGGAAAAAAAAGTTGGTGTTCTTTTTCTCTTTTCTGATTTTTCTAACACACAAAAAGAATATGTTATAAAATGCAGGGGAAAATGTATTTCATGCCGGTTAAAACTGTGAAAGTTCCAGAAGTGTTTCTCAGGAAGTAAAGTGTTTACCGGCATGTGTGACAGCAGTCCTCATGGTACACACTCTCTCTCTCTCGCTCTGTACATGAGTGTTTTTTTACGTTTATTTATATGCTGCTAACTGAAGCACTTTGCTCAGACTGGATATCGTGACATGTTCAGAAAAAGACGTCTTGGTGGCACCAGCGCGCACAACTTGCCTTCTTTCTCTCTCTCTCTCTCTCTCTCTCTCTCTCTCTCTCTCTCTCTCTCTGTCCAAAAATGTTAAGATTCCAATGAAAACTGCACACCTAATAATGACTGCCCCCCAAAATAGTTCAGTGGGATTCCATTCCTGCCATCAACAAACCAGCACCTGAGTTGAGTATTCACATTAACACTACTTTTTCCAGGAATTCCTTTTCTTTTCTAACAGACCAATTAGAGAAAGACAGAAGTTACCTATTTCTCTGTCTATCTCTCATTCCATATATTACCAATTATCTGTAATTTTATTAGCATATCTGTGTGTTTTTATATAGTAAATTTGCCTGTGGGTACCTAATCTTTTAATTAACACCTGTATGACATGTACAAATTATTTAAAATTGTAACATTTACAATGTATTATATGTCATTCAGCACAGTAAAGATATTACATTAATAATTCTTGTCCCCCCCCTCGCTCTCTCTCTCTCTCTTCCTTTTAAAAAAAATAATTAATCAATAATACATCCTTTCATTTAAATTTCTTTCATTTTCTCTCCCACTCACACTGCCCCTTTCTGTATTACAGCTCTATCTATAAACCTCTCTCTCTCTCTCTCTCAGACTAGTAAAGTAAATACGGATATTAATTAAGATTTATCTATAAATAGTAAAGCAAAAATAATTCCTAAATAAATAAATGTTGCAACAAACAACAACAACAACAACAACAACAAAAATAATAATAATACATTGCAGCACCCTCTTTACCTATTCATCTGCATTCAACTACCTATTAAACAGTAGACAACACAGAAATATTAATTTGTAATATTAATTCAATTGATTGTACTGTATAAGTTATAATAGAATGGTTTATTAAAAGTATTTTATATGCGTATCATATATATATATATATATATATATATATATATATATATATATATATATATATATATATATGATTTAAAAAAAAAATAAGAATGAACTTATTTATGCATAACAATTAATGTACAAACAAACATCTACCTATCTAACGAACTAAATACATAAACCCGAAGTAGTATATTAATAGAACAAAAAATAAAACAAATGCATCTGTAATTTTACACATTATATATAAAATAACATATCATAATATATAATAATAAATATATACATAATATAATTACGATTATCTTTCTCGATCCATCCATCTTCACTAAATAGTCAATTTAATTAGATATTCTTTATAGTGTAACAGAATTCTAAGTTAGTCTATAAGTAAGACTATCTCTCTATTTATCTATCTCTCTGAGTTTTCTTCTTTCTTTTTTTTGGTCTCACTCTAAATGAAGCTTGATACTGAGGGTAAATCTGATTTGTGTTTCCTGCTTATGTTGTCTCTCCACTTCAGGCTGTTGGAGTGAGCCAAAATCGTACGCAAACACACACACGCACAAACCACTTCCCTCCCACTCTGAGTGAGGGAACACAGACACCCTTTTCCCGCATTTGGATGGATTCCCGTTACTCTGATAGAAATTCAGAAGTTTGTTATTATTTTTAGCATACACACACAAACACACACATGCACACACACACAAAGTGGACTGGATATTTTCATAAGCAATGCTGCCACTACACAAACACGAACACTTGTGATAAAATCTCTACCAATATGTTCACTAATTCAAATATAAACACAATCCACATTGCTCGGGGTTGATATTTTATATCATATTCTTTACAGTAAATTTCATATTTATCTCAGCTACAGTGTGCACCATCAACTATGAATGTTTATTTTATATGAGAATTTTATGGTGTTGAATTTGAATGGAGCAGTTTAGTTTGCCTAACCGCATCGCAGGAAGACGCATGGTATGTCAACCTTATTAAGAGAGCTAATCGCTAGCATGATCATTGTTGGTATACTTATACTATAGTTATAATTGATAACAGAAAACTGGGTTACAGATAATTAGCAAGAATACTTTAATATATGTGCTATAAACAGTATGCGGTAGTACAATCCATGTTTAATTAAAGAAGATAGCACCTTTCTACCTTTCTACTAATTGTCAGTGTCAGTTTTGTCTATGCTAATTGTGTGTCAGCAATGTTTATGTCAGTACGGTCATATTTTCTGTAGTGTGATTGTGTCATTACTGTTTCTGTCAGTGCTGTGTTATTTTGTCAGTAGAGTGATTGTGTCATTACAGTGTCAGTACAGTGTGGTGTGTGGGTAGCAGGGCTCCACATTGGTTCAAGGAACAGAAATTAGAAATGAACGGTTAGCTAGGAACAAAAACGCAACTGAATATGAACAGAAACTTTCACTCAAAATCTCTTAGCTGTTCATAACACTATATTTTTGTTCTGCGTAGCCCACTAGCTTATTATTTTATATATTTTCTTCCAATGCCATGTTTTGAAAGGTAACCTACTAAATGTTTTGGAAGGTTACATGACTTCAATTCATGTAATATAAATTAAACTAACATAATATGAAACCTAAGTGATAGCAGAGGTTGTTTGTTGCTGCATACACTTGTGAGAATGAGACAAAAAAAAAACCTTGGCAGTAATGTGTTTGAAATGTCTGTATCTGTATATGTATGTGTTTAGGTTAGTTAGAGACACAGTAGTGAGAGTGTCAGTAGTTGTCTGGGGTCAGTATATGTCTTGCGTTACTAGTGTGCATTGTGACATGGGCGTGTCACTATACTCAAAAGTGTCTTTTGTTATGACACACGTTTGTGTCCAAACTGTGTGATTCTGCCAATGTTGTTTGTGTTTATAACGTTGTTTGTAACGTGCTTATTTGTAACAGTAGTAGTTACGTGCTGTATGACTATGCTGTTGTTGTGTGTTTGTGTGCTAGTGTGTCAGTAGTGTACAACTGTGACAGTTGATTGTCATTAGTGTGTCAGTTCTGTGTGCTTGCATCAGTAATGTTTTAATTCTTTATGTTTCTGTCTGAAATGTGCCAGAGATAGCCAGCAGCGTGCCAATAGGGCGCCAGTACTGTGTGACTGAGTCAGTAGTTTGTGAGCCTGTCAGTACTCTGCAATGCGTATTCTATCAGTGCTGTTTAATGCTCAACTTGTACCAATTATTAAAAAGAAATAATAATAACAATAATAATAACAACAACAAATTATTATTATTATTATTATTATTATTATTATTAAGGTACTATATGGAGATATGAATAAGAAATAGTATATTTCTATACAATAGGGAGTTTTAGGCATTGGATGGGTGGGCCGTTTGTGTGTGCGCGTGTATGATTGTGGGTGCATGTGTGTACACATCTGTAACACATTACCTCCAATAACAGCTGGCTTAATCTTAAAGCGCTGTCAACTATGTCACATTACTGGCCATATGCGAGAACTCTCTCCCACACATACACATTCAAAGTAGCAGCAAACGCATCTAAGCCTAAAGTGTTTGAATTATTATTCATTTTATTTTTTACCAGGTTAAACTGCTACATAAGGTGGGAAGAGCAGTGATGTACTGCCCCCTATTGGTGACATGAAGTCTCATAACAAACACAGAGTTTTTCCTTTAATACAGAGGAGTGTGAGAGAAGATAATTCAGACAGATATTATATTAATTATTCTGTATTATAAGTGATTATCATTATATATTCTGTCTTATACAATTTAATTTTCTACAGAACGGCATATAAATTGATAGTTTTATAGATGGATAAAGAGACAATGAAAAGACAAGCAATCAGGTACAGGTACACAAGGTGAGAGAAAAAAAGAGAGAAGTATAGAGAGATAATACGACATAATATGCTTTCTTCCAGTCTAATTTCCATACAACTTACTACTACATAAATTTATATCACAAACACATTAATTATAACCTTTACTATGTACTTACAGTGCCCTCCATTAATATTTACACCCTTGGTAAATATGAGCAAAGAATGCTGTGAAAAATGGTCTTTTTTGTTTAACCTTTTGATCTTTTGTTCAAAAATACTCTGATCTCATGGATATCAAACAATTGCAAACAAAACATAGGGTTATCCCCCCAAAATTATTTTTGTTAAATATAGGTGTGCAACAATTATTGGCACCCTTTTAGTCAATACTTTGTGCTACCTCCCTTTGCCAAGATAACAGCTATGAGTCTTCTCCTATAATGCCTGATGAGGTTGGAGAATACATGACAATGGGCATTTTCAATGCTTTTGCTATTTTCTTATAGCCACTTCCCCATTTTTTGAAGCTCAACAACCTTTTACCACACATCACAGCTGTATTCCTTGGTCTTACCCATTGTTATGAATGACTAAGGGAATCTAGCATATGTGTTACCTCATATTTATACCCGTGTGAAACAGGAAGTCATGGTTGAACAATTTCCTGTTCCTACTCACCCAGGTGTACTAAAAAAAAAAAAAAAAAAATCAATGGGAATACACTTCAAATATATTTTTCTCATATGAATTCATAGGGGTGCCAATAATTGTTGCACACCTATATTTAACAAAGATTTTTTTATAAACCTGTGTTGTGTTTGCAATTGTTTGATATTCATGAAAGCAGAGTATATTTATGAATTTTTTTAACAAAATATCAAAAGGTTATACAATAAAGACAATTTTTCACAGCCTTCTTTGTCATATTTACCAAGGGTGCCAATATTAGTGGAGGGCACTGTAATTCTAACATTTACTACGGTTTTGTTACGATGAAAATGATGGCCTTCATTGTGGAGTGATGCCAAAAGTTTGGACACACCTACATTGAATGTATATTTTTAATTGTCTTGAAGACATTTTAGAAATAGTTAGAAAAAATAGTGAAATTAATAACATATTAATAGAATAGTGAAATTAAGAACCTAGGAAAAGCAGCCAACCAATACTCTGCCTATTTTAGGAACTATTTAAAGAAGAAGAAAAAAAAGCATAACTCCTTCATGAAGATGGTTGTGAAAATGCCATTTAAGAAACTGTGTAATTTTATAGAATTAATATCTTCCTTGTTATTCTAAAATACTGAAAATGAATAAAATAAACTTCATTTAGGCATTTCCTAAGATCCTTTATTGTACTTAAAGTAAACCTGGACTAAAATACCAAAAGCACCAAGTTAAAAGTCTAACTCTAAATCAGTGGTGCAAATTTAGCTGATAAGTATGCACCAACTTGTAGGCTGAAGATGTAACCCTCTAGTGGGGAAATCAAGTGTATACACCATATACTAAAGACATAATCTTATTCATTTATATACTTTGTGTACAGGACATATGTTGTGTGAGATGTATTTTGTGTGCATGCTGCCACTTGTAGCTGTCAAACTGCCTCATAGACTGTTTATTTCCTTCCTTCACTGTGAAACATACAAATGCCCAGGTGCCCAGTATCATGCTTTTTTTTTCTTTCTTTGTTTTGCTCTTCCATTTGACATGATGACATTTTACCAATGACTTTTCACAAAGGGTAGAATTTATTGTGAAAGATATTAGTTTTTTTTTTACTCCTACCACCAGATACCTGCAGATCCCTACATGCCGCATGCCCTACTTAACCTGAACTAATGAAAGACTAATACAATGACATGAATGACATGCATTGGAATACATTTCTCAAAAAAGTATAATACACAGGGCTCGCACCAACACCCCCTCACCATTTAATTCTACAATATGGCTTCTACATTCATTATGTGGCAGCTTATAAAAATAGCCCTTGAGAACAGCATGTCCTATTATTTTGCATTTTATATTTTAACATTGGTAACTAAGACACACCTCTGTATTCACCCAACTTAACCACTAACTTTCATATAACTTTGGAACAGATCTTAATTCTGTAGTGAATACCAATGTGCGCAATATAGGTATTAAATCCATGCTTAACTCTGAATATGGCCCCTAATTAATACATTAATATAATCCAGTGACTGTGTGATAAAAAGACAAAAAGGAATATACAGTCAGCAATTTTTTGGGGGGGTAGAGACAAGGTTATTCAGTGTGGATAGTTAAATATATCTGTATTATACATTCAGAATATAAGAACATTTCATAATCTGTAAAACAGAACGTAGTGGGCTGTTTGTCTTCAACTCTGTAAAGCCCAATTAACTCCCTCTTTAATAACTCATCATCTCCATAAATCACCCTCTGTTCCTGATGATGATGATGTTAGAACAGTCTTCATCAGTTTCCCGGCGCTGAACTCTTAATGAGAGAAATGGAAAGAAAAATAAAAAGAGTCATAAATTCTGTGCCTGTCAGTTCAGCTCTTAATCGTTTAGTCTGAAAACAGCTCGCTCTCCAATGCTAACACGTGCAAAAGCCACTGGCTGCTTTTCTTTGGGACGCATCGTTATGACATCGTGAATCTGTCACCAAATGAAGCCATATGCTTCACACTACACAAGGTTAATTCTGTTAACGCTGAGTGTACATTCACAGCCACAATGCTAAGATGCTAACATCTAGCTTATACTGTACATAATATTAGGACCTGGGAAGATTAATTGATGCTCTTGATGTGTATCTGCATGACTTAATGCATTGCGCCGCTGGCACAAGATTAGCTGTTTGGGCAGTTGCATAAATGAGCAGGTGTACAGGTGTTCCCATTAAAGTGGATGGTGAGTGTAAATGTGTGCTTGTGTGTGTATGTTTTTTTTCACATGCTTTGAAGATATCTGCCTCACTGCATAACATTATGTTTTAATATAAACTCGACTATTACTGTTTACTCACATTTGTAAACATACACTATATGACCAAAAGTATGTGGACATCCATGTACTGAACATGCCATTCCAAAACCATGGGCATTAATATTTACATGTTCCCTCTTTGCTGTTATAATAAGCACCACTCTTCTGGGAGGGCTAAACTATAGATTTTGGAACATGGCTGTGGGGATTTCTGCCCATTCAGGCACAAGAACGCAAGAGGTCGAACAATGATGTTGGGCAAAAACACCTGGCACACAGCCATCATTCCAGTTCATTCCAAAGGTGTTCAGTGGGCTTGAGGTCAGGTCACTGTGCAGGTCACACAAGTTCATTCACACCAATCTTCATGGACCTTGCTTTGTGCAGAGGAGCACTGTCATGCTGGAACAGGTTTGGGGCTCCTCAGTTCCACTGAAATTAAACCTTAATGCTACAGCATACAAAACATTCTAGAAAATTGTTTGCTTCCAACTTTGTGGCAACAGTTCGGGGAAGGAACACATTTTGCATTATAGTGAGGTTGTATGTGGTGTCCACATACTTTTGGCCATATTGTGTATATATAAATTAGCTCACTTATCTGGAGGAAAAAAAGCTGCATAGTCAGTATCTGTAGCAGGAGCAGGTCCCACACACTGCTAGCATTTCTGATGGTTAGGTACCTATATACACTTGGCCATATAGTGTACATCTTGATCAGAGTAACAGTTTGATCTGCTTTGCTTGTCAAAGCACATGCAAAGAGGCATTTTTGAAATGGATAAACTTTCCAAATAAAACAGTCATTATTCTTTGGAGACTGTCTTTGGAGCTTACATCTGTAAGTTTAGTTCTCTACTAGAACACACACACACACACACACACACACACACAAAACAGTTCCACTTAACCCTCTCCCTTTTCAAACCAACTTGAGCAGAAACAGAAGTGCTTTGGTGTATTTAATATACTTGGTGTATACACAAGTCACACCGTGGGGGACAAAGCAAAGCAAACAAAGGACACTCGATGCAGCAGCTTTGCTAGGAAACAATGCCAGGAGGGAGACAGATGAGAGTGAGCTTTATTTGATAAACTTTTCCAAATTTTGTATTTTAAATCTTCTAAACTAAATAAAAGAATCACCAATAAAGGAAAGAGATTAAGACAGTGACACACAAGAGACAAAACCAAAGAGAGTCCTGGTGCCTGAAAGTGCCTCGGTGTGATGAGGCCGTGAAAGTGATCATTTTCACACTATGTGTAGATCAGAGGTATCATCTAAAATTTGTGAAGGTCCAGTTACATAAATTTCCATATTTACACATACAATAAGAGACAACTAACATGACTGAATGGCAACAACAGTTACCTTTCAATATGCTTTTCTAGCAGTGCTTAGCTCATGGATAATATTAAAGACAATTCTTATTTAAAGTGATTATGTTTTGTATTGAGGTGGTGCTTCACATTACCATGACTAGTGCAATGGACCATTGTACCTATCGCCATTTTTGGTGATAACCACACAACTTCTTTTCCTGGTGCACACCTCGATTCAGAACACAGGAAATGTCTGTTCTGAACATAAGGGGTTTGAAGTGAGAGGACTAAATGCACATTCTGTTTTGTTATTGACCTTTTTTTTTTTTTTTTTAACCATGTCACCACTTCAATAATCAGAACAGAAAGGGTAAATTAAATAAAACATCTGACTACAATAGCTCCCTCTGAAGCTATTCTGTGGTCCAGTGAGTTGCCTTCAGCTAAATAATTTATATAAATGCATTTAATTTGATAAGCTGAAACAGAGAATCTCTTACAGAAGCCATCATACATCACATATAAAAACTCTTTTTGTCATACATTGACTGGCTCTATAGAGAATTTTTTCAAGTACTCAGTTTAGTCTGATGAAAAACCTGGACCACCAGTTGACGACCACTGGTATAGAGTATTAAATATTAGGTATTTAAATATTAGGCTTCATCTTTATGAACACAGTAATAGATAATATATCTATCTGTATGACATACAGATTTAAATGCAGAAGTGTAATTTCATATGATCATAGTGATTAAGATGCTCAAAACTAACCTGAGGGAGAACTTAGACAGAGACACAGAAGGAGACTGTTGGGATCAAAGAGAGGAGATGTGATGGAAGTGGAAACTCTAGGTTTGAAACAAAGAGGAGAAGATGAGCTACTTAACTGACAGTGTGTGTTCATGTGTGTATTTGGACAGCTGAATCCAGGCTGTTCAGAGGCTATCACACACTCCATTAGACTCCCCTCTCTCTGACTCACACACACAGACACACACAGACACACACACACACACACAGACACACACACACAGACACACACACACACACACACACACCCTTCTGTGCAGAACATGCTGAACTGCACTGTACACATAAACAGCTCTTTGCTAATGCCAAAGAGGTACAATAGCTCATCAGATAGAAAGAAAGGGGCATATATACTGAGCATGATGGAAAGATGAAAAGACTGCCAACTAGCCTTTTAACATCTAAAGCCTTGACAATGACTAATTAAGAATAAGATGAAAGAGGGAAAGGAAAATATGACAAAGGAGAAGATAAAGAGTGAGAGAAGGACAATGGACTGAGAAAGAGCCAAAAAAAAAAAGCCAAAACACTTTCCCCATAATTCTCTTTTCCCCACATATTAGATATGTATTATTTTAGGACCTAATGCTTGAACATGCATGGAGGAATGGATGGAAAGAGAGATGGTGGAATGGATGGTGAGAGATGGAGGGAAAGATGTATGGAGGAATGAATGGTGACAGAGAAATGGAGGAATGGGATGAGTGCTGGTGCTTTACGCAAACTGGCCATGAGCTTGAAAAAAAGTGGGGGTCAAGTGGGGGCGCATGGTGGCTTAGTAGTTAGCATGTTTGCCTCACACCTCCAGGGTTGGGGGTTCGATTCCCACTGTGGCCCTGTGTGTGGAGTTTGCATGTTGTCCCCGTACTGCGTTACTGCTCCAGTTACTCCAGTTTCCTCCCCCAGTCCAAAGACATGCATGGTAGGCTGATTGGCGTGTCTAAAGTGTCCGTAGTATATGAATGGGTGTGTGAGTGTGTATGTGATTGTGCCCTGCGATGGACTGGCACCCTGTCCAGGGTGTACCATGTCTTGTGCCCGATGCTCCATGGGATAGGCTGTGACCCTGAAAAGGAGTAAGCGGATGGATGGATGGACACATGCAGTGAGATGAGCCTCTGAACTGAATGTAGAGAATTAACACACGACGCTCCATTATTTGTTAGCTACCTTAGCATTGTAGCTCCAGTGTAATGCAATATCTTGACAGATAGATTATTTGGAGTAAAGGGGAACATGATGTAAATTTGATTCTTAATTGATCCTATTCTTGCTGTGAAGCACCAAGTATGAATGGTGGGAGGACCGCTGTTTTTTAACAGATTAGCTGTTTAGTTAACCAGTGTATACAAGCTAAGATCAAATTAGCAGCTCCATTTCCTCTAAAATAAGGAAAAATATAAAAGTTCTTCAAATTCTTGACCACAAGGTGACACAGTCATGAAACTTCTTGAATACATTCGGGGCATGGTCATAAAGATACTATTCAAGTTTTTTGAGGATATGTAGATGCAGTACTGAGATATGCCCTCAAATCCTGGGGTTGTTTTTTTGTTTTTTGTTTTTTTTGCATTTGCCAGCACAATACAGAAGAACGGTTTTGAAAATCAATAATCCTTTGATAACTTTTGTTCAGACAGGTTTCAAGAAGCTGTGAGACAAATTTGATAACGATTGGACAAAATTTGGAGAAGGAGTAACAAAAATGGCAGTTAGATACAAGTATATTTAGCATGTTATTGTTACTTTTGGTCATGGTCCTGAAGCTGCCTACCAAGGTTTGTGTCAGTACGCAAAGTCATTGCTGAGATACAGCCTCACTTCCTGTTTGGCGGCTTTCCTCTCAGATTCGTTGGCCCATTATGGGCAAACCGTTTGGAATATTCAAAATTCTTTTGATAACATTCATGAGGCTTAGTCTATCGATGATGTTTGCCAAATTTGATGATGATTGGACAAAATTTGTAGGAGGTGTAGCGAAAATAATGTTTTTGACAAAATCCAAGATGGCAGAACATCTTATTGGGGGAAGTTGACGTCATAGGGTGTGTTGAACTCATCTCGACCCAGGGAATCCAACGATTCATTTTAAATTTTGGACACATGGTTCAAAAGTTATGACCATAAACATACTTGCAAATTAGGCCAAAATTTGACCTAATGGTGGCAATCGTTCCTTCTCCTATCGGTGTGCCAGACTTTAACTTTTTGAAAGCTGCCATAGCCAGAAGAAGAAGAAGAATAGGGTGCCTATGCACCTTTGTGTCTGTCTCTTTTATCCTTCTGGATTTGACAATTGTATCACTCTCACAAACACTCATCAGCTGACATAGGTTAGATGCACAGTAGCTGTGGCTCCTGTTAGAGAGAGTGTGTGTGTGTGTGTGTGTGTGTGTGTGTGTGTGTGTGTGTTAGTTCCAGATGTGTGAGGAGTGAGTAAAAGGTCAAGAGTAGTGAGGTTTGGGTAATTGCATTCTGGCTGCACAGAGACTAAACAGCCTCGGTAGGGAATGTCGATGTTTTGGAGATGAGCTGTGTGTTCAGCTGCAGCCCACACACACATACACACATACACATTCCCTCGCTCTGGGTTCCACTCCGTTTGTTGTCATTCTCCAGTATCGAGGGATATACCACACACACTCTCAAGAACCGATAGGGCTGCCTTTTCTCACTCACTCACTCTCTCTCACACACACACACACACACACACACACACACACACACACACACAAACACACTCAGAAATAAACCCTAAAATACATTAGAACAAGAGCAAACAGCTTGAGTGTCTGTAAGATGTAGATATTGGTGCATGTTTGTTCACATGAGTGTCTGTACTGAAAACTCATGAGCAGAGAGAGCTTCTTGTGCAACGTCTGTACATCTCACCTGCCAATAAAAGATGTATAAAAGATCTCACCTGTGCATGAAAGACATTTGTTTGTGTGTGCACACATGTTGACATACCAGAACACACTTTTCAGTGACATTGCTAATGAAACAATGAATGAAAATACTACTTACGAAAGTAACTGTGGTTCTATTATCCCCTGGATAACCTGTACTGTATGTACTCTCATGTGCATATGCCAAGACCTTTACTACAAAGTCATATTATGACACTGATGCATTACTAAGTATACAAACATAAAATCACTACAGATCCTGGAACCTGTCAACAGTGGTTTTGAATGGTGTTCTAGTTCACCCCTCCTAAATGCCAGGAGCAGGGTGTTTAACACCTGGATCACCTTATGCCACAAGGCCATGAGGAATGAACTCACCTATGTCTGCCTGGAAATGGTGTTTGGAGATCACAATGTTAAGGGGTGGGGGTGATGTTGATTTTACAGAACCAGGAGAAGGTACATGGTGGTATCCCAGGAAGCTGCAGCACAGACCCCCTAGGGCAGCATACCCTTCAGCATACCCTTCAAGCCCATGAGGCTTGCCTCGTATAATGGGGCTCAACTTCCAGCCTTTGCTATAAGGCAATAATATTTTATGGCACATACTGGATACAGTGGAACATTGTGCTGGTTGATCTTTGTAGAACACTGTTAATCACAGGTTAATCACCTGGTTCACAAATTTGGTGACATAAGTTTAGGATGTAAACTAGGGTTCAGTCATATGGTTACTCCAGAATCATCTGGCCACCAACAAATGCAATTCAAGTTTATTTCCAGCTCTCCTAAACTTTTTGCTTAGATGATCACCAGAAGAAAGGAAGTCTTCAATGCAATGAAATCCATTTCAGATCAAAATCCTGAATGGGCTTGTAAAGAAGGGACCTAAAGGACTCGAGGGGGTAGGGGTCATGCCAGGCTCCTATGGGATAGTGGTAATTGTAGATGTCTAGCGGCCTTCAAAAATGCTGATATGAACTTATGAGCTCCGAACAAGGTGCCATCCATTGTCATGATGGGCTAAAATGGCCATCACATACATCTTTAGTGTAGAAGAGGACTTGCCAGAAGGTCAGTAGTCCCTGTCCCTGCAAGAAGGTTAACACTTGAGGCACTGGACAGTGCACCGGGTCCAGTAGGTGGGGTGTACACAGAGACCTTCCTCATAATGTAGTCATATCCGGTCATCAAAAGTCCACTTTGAACATGGTTTATATAATGAAATGCATAGCTGACAGTGAATGCGAACCATCAGTATTAATGGCATATTCTGGATTAAGGTAACCAGTAAATATCTAGCCACATTTTTCATACTTGGCTAGCTAGGTAGTTCATTTAAGTCACAGTTGCTAATGATCACAACACCAATAAATTAGCTAGTGTTGACAGCAATCAGGGCTTGTGCAGGGCATGATAAAAACTGTCATTTTATTGTATTTTTAATGCACACTATGTGGCCAAAAGAATATAGACTCCTGACCATCACACATATGTGCTTTTGAACATATATTTATTTATTTATTTATTCATTCATTTTCATATGATTCATTTACATGTGATTCATTTTCATGTGATTCATTTTCATGTGATTCATATTCATGTGATTCATTTTCATGTGATTCATTTACCTTTTCTCTTCTCTCCTCCCTTCCCTTTCCCAAATATTTCATTGAGAAGAAGAAAAAAAACCCCACAACAACAACAAAAAAAAAACAAACAAACTTTGTTGCTATAATAGCCTCCACTCTGCTGGGAAGGCTTTCCAGATTGTGCCCATTTAGCAAACTGCAAATTGTTCCCATTCAGCCACAAGAGCATTAGTGAGGTTGGTGATGTCAGGCAAGAATGCCTGGCACGCAGTTGGAGTTCCAATTCATCCCAAAGATGTTCAGTAGGGTTGAGGTCAGGGCTATAAACAGGTCACTTAAGTTCTTCCATACCAACCTTGGCAAACAATGTCTTTATGTACCTCGCTTTGTGCACAGGGGCACTGTCATGCTGGAACATGTTGGAACATGTTTGGGCCCCTTAGATACAATGAAAGAGAATCCTAATTCTGCAGCATACAAAGACATTCTAGACATTTGTGTGCTTCAAACCTTGGGACATGAGTGGAGAAGGCCCACATATGGTGTGCTAATGAGGTGGTGTTTGGTGTCTACATACTTTTGGCCATATAGTGTATATATAAATTAGCTCACTTATCTGGAGGAGAAAAGTCCTGTAGGGGTCTGTAGCAGGAGCAGGTCCCACACACTGCTAGCATTTCTGAGTTCATCCCACACAAACACATCTGCCTTTTCTTAGTTCATCAAAAACATTTCACAAGACAACAGTTGTTAATCTGTTAATTAAAATAGATTTTGAGGGTATAGTCTCAAAATTTTAGGTGTCTGTGACCAGTTGTTTTGAAGTAGTCAGAGTAATTAAAATGCTAGCTACAGACTTTCATGCTGCCACTTAAAATCCTCAAAAAGAGGAAAAAGATCAAAAAGATCACGTTTCCTGCAAGGTCTGTTCTCTGATAGTGGTACAAAGAAGACAATCATAATCTGTGAGTAGGATGTGTGGAACTTTGAATGTGTCCCAGAAAGGCAAACCTCAAGAAGCATCTGTGTTCTAAAGAAATGGGAACATGAAAGTATGCATCGTGCAAGTCCACTGATGTGCACGAGATGAACGTCTGAGAATGCCACCGTACAAAACAGGAAGTGTTTTAGAAACTAATTCATTCCTCTCAAATACAGAATGGGTCGGAAACCTCCAACAGAATGTGACGGAAACCTCCAACCTACTTTAAGCAGGACACCTTGTTCTGAAAAGTGAGGTCTACTCTCTCAATCATGCCTTTATCATGGAGGGAACAGGCTTCCTGGATCAGCGCAATGTTTTTTTTTGAGGTCCAAGATTGATAAATCTTTGAGCCCCGAGAATGTTTGTGACTGACAGTGGAAGTAGAGTTTGTTCACCTGCAACAATGTCATTGACTTGATGTAGTCACAGTCCAATACGTGAGATTCTTGGCCGAGAAGTATCCTGCTGGCAGCACCTGCTCTTTGCAGTCAGTCTCGGTTTGTCTTTCCCAATGTGTCAGGGCCGTTGCACAGGGATTAAACTCCAAAAGCAGCAATTTTTTTCACACAGCAATTTTTTTCACACAAGGTAGGATTTTTTTTTCCTCTGTATGTTAGTCGACTTCAAGCCTAAGATGTGTGCAGCCTCAGAATTGAGGTCAGGCCTGGTAGTTGCTGTCAATGAGTCTTCATAGTCCAAGAGTATGGTTGCATCCAGGAGGTTGATACTGAGACATTGGGAACACAGTTGATGGTCATCCTCAGGCTCTAGAAGATTCAAGCACTGCCTGTTCTAACAACCAGTTGCGGGTCAGGCTAGTGTACGTCTGCGAGGCCAATGGTAGGTTAGGAGTGGTGGAAGCACTTTCTGGCCTATTAACTCTGTTAGCTTTGGGTATGTTAAGAGAAAAAAAGGAATAGAGCACCACTCCAACTCTGTTAGAACCAGTACAACCTAATTGTCAGCGTGTAGCTGTTTAGTTAGCGGTAGAGCAAGAGATGGAAGCACAAGCTGTAGCACAGACAGCCCCGAGTGTAAGCCAGGATGATACACTAGTAAAGAAGCATCAACAGCCTAGCTATCTGGGACAACGCAAAATCTAAGTTAACAAGCTATGCAAGCAGTGGCAATTCTAGCTAGCAATTCAATCCAGTAATCTAAAGTAAAAAGGAATGGACACATTCACTGCAGAGGGAGAAGAGAAACTCAAGATGAGTAACTCAAGAGGAGAAACTTAAGAGTCTGTCATAGCTTTGGAGGAAGTCACAAGCTGCACAGGATGGCTCCTATCTCTACCAGCAGTCCTGACATAGACAAGGCATACTTGTTGCATACTTACTGTATAGTAAGTGATATGTTTCTGTCATAATGTGACTTTGGTCGTAAAGGCCTCTGCATATGTGCGCATGCGCGAGAGAATATCCAGGTGTTAAACACCATCCATGGCAGTTAGGACTGATGACAGAACTAACTGTAGTGATTCCAGAATTGTTCTGGAATGGACTGCTCATATACGCAGACACATGAGTGTAAAAATAGTCAGCAATAGTAATATGTTATTACTCAATCATTAAAGGCAGAAAAAAACAACATGAAGAAAAGAAAAGAGAGAAAAGAGGTGAGAGAAGAGTGACAAATAAAAGTGTAACAGAAAAGAGAATGGGGCATATGGCATCTGTCATTGAATGATAGAGAGGGAGCGAGAGAGAGAGAGTGAGAGAGAGAGAGAGAGAGAGAGAGAAAGCTCAGAACAACAGAAGAAGTGAGAGTGTTTGCAGAGCACTGGTGTGTGTGAAAGAGAGAGATGGAAGGATTTTCAAAAGCAGTGAAGTGTGGAGGAGTGAAGGATGGGACAACATCTTTGTCGTCCATGTAGACCACACATGCTCCAGATGTATTTTCATATGGACATGTAAGGAGGAGAAATATTGAAAGCCTTATTGACGAATGAGCATGCACACACACACACACACGCACACACACACACACACACACACACACACACACACACACACACAGTCCTTGCAGGCCCATGCAAAGAGTCTAACAGGAATAAATCAACTAACA
Organism: Ictalurus furcatus; assembly: GCF_023375685.1. NCBI lineage: Eukaryota > Metazoa > Chordata > Actinopteri > Siluriformes > Ictaluridae > Ictalurus > Ictalurus furcatus. The sequence continues at coordinate 14,478,684 of NC_071256.1, read as the reverse complement.
CACACACATACACAAAAACCTGTCTCAGCATTGTCAAGCTTCACATATATTCATCTTTCACTTTAATAATAATAATGTTTAATCATAAAACTTTTCATGCTAATTGGCTAAAATTAAATTCCAGTTCACAATATTATATGAATGCATGTGATTATGTGAATCATCGGAATGCAATACGCAGGCTGTAATGGCAGTAATGGCTATCATTTTTGACATAAGGACAATGTGCCACACTGAAAACTTTCACTGATTTCCTTTTAAGTCACTTTATCACTTCATTGTAAAACAATCAAGGTATTGTTTTTCAAAGAACCTAAATGCTGACTTTGCATCAATGAAGTCATTCCATGTGGCATGGTATTGCTGTTAAATGAGGGCCCTGGTCTGAAAATAACTGCCCAGGATGATTGCCCAGTGGTTAGATGGGTATTAAAATGATAACTGGTTGTTACATACATATACAAGATGGTCAGAGATTCTGGTTTCCTAATCTGCTTTAAAAGCAGATTTTTTTTTTTGTTTATTTACATTTTACATTTTTAGATTTTTATAGGAATTACCTGCTTAAAATATTCTACTATAGATAACTCAGACTGATGAGCAATTCACTGAATTGGTATTTTACCCTGCTAATCTTCCATTGCTAATGCGCTCTGCCCCCCACCATCCAACATCATGCTAGCGGAAATTAGCCAAAAGAGAAAGGAAGGAGGGATGGTGGGATGTCCTGCTGGTAAGAGTCATCACAGCTGAACCATGAACAGTAGTGAAGAGAGAGGGCTACCACCCACTGAATAAGAATACCACACACACACACACACACACACACACACACACAGACACAGGGGTGGGAGAGCAGTTTTCCAGAGTGAGAACAGATGGAGAAAGCAAAACACTCCACTCTCTTTAGCACCTCTGTGTTTGAGCTCTGAACTCGAGCGACCTCCAGCATGCAGCTAACAGTGTCCGTGCTCCTGATGCAAACAACGCTTCTGTTGCCTACACTGAGTGAGTATTACAGCTGTTAAATGTGACAATATATTAGTGACAATACTGATGTTAGGGCTACACTATTATTATTATTATTATTATTATTATTATTGGACCTGCAAGGTCCATTATTAATTTCAATTATTTCATTACTGATTATTCAAATTATACTACAGATTGTCCCCTTTGCTCTTTTCTTTACCAGGGTTTACTGTGATTTGCTACCAGAAGAAAATCCTTTCACATTCATGCAAACTGCTTTTTTGTTGTGTTTTTTTTGTCAGGCAAAATATTCACAATGGCTCTCACTGCTGCTTTCCTTTTACGTTCTCTGTTAAAATCTGCAGAGTGCAGACATGCTAAACATAAATGTAGCATATCTGAGGACCTCACACACACACACACACACACACACACACACACAGGTCCTATTAACATGGTATTCAAACAAACACAATGTCAAACTCAACTAGTGATTCTGTTCATCCCAGCAGGACAATTTACAGACCCACCCACACTTTAATGGTCTCAGTAGAATGGCCTACACTAAATGAAGAATCTCTCCTCTTGACATCATATGTCAAGCATGTGTGTGTGTGTGTGTGTGTGTGAGAGAGAGAGAGTGAGAGACAGAGAGAGAGAGAGACTGATGTATTAGGTCTTCCTTTACTAATCACCTGAAATAACAGAACTGCATTGATGAATAATCTATAATTCTAAAGTGGCTTGTTTGTGTGTGTGTGTGTGTGTGTGTGTGTGTGATGGATGCATGTGCTGATGTACTGGTCTGCAGTCACACAGTGCTGGTCTCGGATCAATGCAAATGCTCACTTTCCTGAAGGAACTAATATTATCCCACCAAAGTGGAATGCTTACAAAGAACACACATACACTCACTCACACCAACAGTTAGCAACACACAATGTTGCTTAGGAAAGAAAAAGGAAAGTCGTTGTAGCTGAATATGTCCACAACAACAAATTTGTGCATGCTTAATATCATATATCATCCTTCATACCGCAGTATTGTTGAATTCTTGAATCTGGTTGGTCAACAGTAATGCAGGCTGAAATGTAAATCCATATCAAAACGATATTTACACAATACATTAGGACTGAACGATTTTGGTAAAATGTCTATTTTACAATCTTTTTCCTCCATGAATCTGCTAAGTCTCCTTTGCCCTTGAGTGGTCTCTATTATAAAACCTGTTTTGTCTGTAGCAATCAGCCAGTTGCTATTGAAAAGCTTTGTTAATAAGTCAGTCCATATAGGATTTCGCTGAGTTTTTTGTGATTGTTGTGGCCAAAAATGTTTGATTTTGCAGCCCCCCCCCCAAAAAAATGTATCAATGCAAAAAAAGAGGGGTTCACTTTCAAAGAGAACTCAACATTGAGTGAGCTTTACGCTGTGGGAAGCACCCTTGCGTGTGACCGGTATCTGAAGCTTGTGTAACATCATGCCTATTTATAGGCCTGACGTGATCAGGTGACATGGCAATTAAGCATGTCATGTGATATAAAAACGGCACCTGTGAACCATGCTGTCAGCGTTATTATCTTCAGCAGGACTGCATGTCGGTCGTTTGTATAATGCTCACAAAAAGACTCTTCATTTCCTCTCTATCGTTTCAAAAGTAAAATCTCTTCACTTTTCTGTCCCTTTAAAAAAAATGAGAGAAAAGTATGAGTATGAGTGAATTCAGGAAGTGTGTCACGGGGGAGACAGACACACTTTCTGTGCAGGGAACCCTCGAGAAGTTTGACTGTGCACATTGTGAACGCCTTACAATTAGGCACCTCCGCTCATGGCTCACTCTCTTCTCAGCTGAAGGGAGTTGGGTTTCAGAGCCTCGCGGATCTGGGCCGGCTGCTGCTGAGGCAGCCAGCTGGCTCAGGTCCTGGGGATCTCGTATGGATCTCGAAAAGGAGCCATAGATGAGCGCTGCTTGCTCTGCTTTACAATCTCTAGCTTTGTCTTCCAGGTCCGGCTCTCCGCCAGATTTTGGAGCTCGCATCACGACTCCTCCTTCCGCTATGGAAAGTAATAATTCCTCTCTGACTCCAAGGAGCCAGAAGGGTGTGTCAAAAACACCTCTCAAGCATAGAAAGAGCTGCTTGAAGAGATTACAAACACTGGACAAGCTTTTTTCTCCCCAGTGAAAATAAATCTCCCTCACACCTCAGAAAACTCCCCTTTTTTCCAGAAGTACACGGTGAAATATCACGCCTCTGGGGAAAACCATGCATAAGCCGCATTTATAACCCCGCAATGTCGGATTATTCGCCTATCGTGGGGAATGATTTAGCTATGCCGAAGGTAGCTATTTAGCTATGCCAAAGGTGGCGCTTGCGAGCTACCTCTCTCCATCGATGGCAGGTAATTTAGGGGGGCTGGCTTTACCATCCAAGAAATGTAAGGCCACCTCAGTGCTGGTGGGCAAGGCCTATGCGGCAGTGGGTCTTGTTTGTGGCTCACTGCATACAATGGCAGTGCTGCAAGCCTATCAAGCAGACCTGCTGAGTGAGCTCGACATACGGTGGCATTCAGCCCCATCCTGTTGAGTTCGCCCGGGCTACCATGAGTGGATGGGAGTATGCGGCCAATTTTAGATATGCGTCATCTGAACCATACTCTACGAACATACACGTTCAAGATACATAACGTTACACAGATTCAGTTTAAGGACTGGTTTGTGAAGATAGACCTAAAAGATGCACATTTCCACATAGAAATATCGCCCTGTCACAGAAAGTTACTGAGGTTCACGTTTGGAGGCAATGCAAACCAATGTTGGGTTCTTCCCATCAGGCTAGCTTTATCCCCTTGCACCTTCACAAAATGCATGGATGCCGTTCTGGCTCCCTTGAGACTCCAAGACATCCATGTACTAAACTACCTGGATGACTGGTTAATTCTAGCACGATCCAGGGAACTAGCGATTCAACATTGTTCTTGTCCACATGAAGAGCTTGGGGCTCAGGTTGAACCTCAAGAAAAGTATGATTTCTGCAGTGCAGAAGACAACTTTTCTAGGGGTTATATGGGATTCTACTATGATAAGGGCATTTCAATCCCCAACATGCGTAGGGTCAATCCTATCAACATTGAGCAAGCTATAGCTGAATCTGGGCATTCCCTCCAGTCTCTATGAGAGACTGTTGGTGCTTATGGCAGCAGCAGCTAAAGTCATACCATTGTGTCTATTGCACATGAAACCGTTTCAGTGGTGGCAGAAAAGTCGGGGGTTTTGTCCAAGGATGAAACCTCTGAGAGTAATCAGTGTCACACGGCGATGCCTATGTGCTCTGAGAATTTGGAGGTGTCCCCAGTTTCTAACCTTGGATCACATTCTAGGGGTGTCTCCTTATTGCAAGACAGTATTGACAAACATCTCCCTCATGGGCTGGGACGGGGGTCTTGGCTGTCCAGCTCGTGGTCTTAGGAGCGGCCCTCATCTGGAGTGGCATATAAATCAACTAGGAATGCAGGCTTTATTTCTAGCACTGCAATTCTTTCTTCCTCAATTAAGAGGTCACCATGTGTTAGTTGTTGCAGACAACACAGCAGTGGTCTCATATATATTTAACCACCAGAAAGGGTTATGTTCGCGCCCCCTGTTCAGGCAGGCGCAACTAATTCTTCTCTGTGCAGAGGGAAAGTTCTTGTCAGTGAGTGCAATGTACGTTCCGGGCAACCAGAAGGTGGGGGCAGACATCCTGTCGAGGCAGGGCCTGGGGTTGGGGGCTCCATTCTCAAGTGGAGGAGTCCGTATGGTGGAGGTTTGGCCAAGCGGAAGTGGATGTGTTCACCTCTGAGGAGACAACACACTGCCCGCAGTGGTTCACCCTCACTCCTCCCACACCATTGGGGCTGGGCAACATATTGCACCCGTGGCCGAGGTCACATCTGTGTGCTTTTCACCTGATCGCTGTGCTCCCACAAGTTCTAGTGAGAGTTTGCCAAGATCATCTACGTCTGCTGCTAGTAGCACCTTATTGGCCAGCTCAAATATGGTTCTCAGAGATAATATTCCTGCTAGATGGCACTCCTTTGGAGAGTCCCGTCCACAGGGATCTACTGTCTCAGGCCGGAGGACTGATTTATCACCCTTGGCTGGAACTATGGAAACTGTGGGTCTGGCCCCTGAGGGGCACCAGCTCATGGATTCTGGTCTCACAACTGTGGTTGTAGAGACCATGTTGAAGGCTAGAGCACCATCCAAGACAAAATTGTATGCGCTCAAGTGGCGACTTTTTGTCTAGTGGTGTGAGGAACATCAGCTAGCCCCAGTGAACTGCGCAATAGCTACAGTCCTGGTGTTCTTACAAGGATGTTTCTCAGCAGGGTTGGCTCCTTCTACAATCAGGGTCTACATAGCCACCATTTTGGCCAGCCGTGCCCCTATTGATGGAGCCTCTGTGGGGTAACATCCTCTAACTTCAAAGTTTTGCATGGTGGCAGGCAGTGGAGGCACATCTTCAGACCACTCATACCTTCCTGGGACCTTTCTGTGGTCCTGGAAAGTCTGTCAGGTGCCCCATTTAAACCCGTAGAGTCAGCCTCAGTATGCCTGACTCTCACGCCATGTGGTCTCACTACGCCTCAGGACATAAGTGCTCATCCCACTAGGGGTGTCACCTCCTCAAAGGCTTTGTCCAAAGGGTACAAAGGTACCTTTACAGGATGTGTGCGCTGTGGCGGAGTGGTGTATGCCGCACACATTCATTCGATATTACAGCCTGGATATATGTTCCAATCTGGGCTCGAGTGTCTTGCAGTGACCCTCGGGCTCTGACCTTTTGAACAGGCCATGCACTCAGTATGAAGGAGTGGGTATTCTCATTCCCATTGTATGGAGCTCACACAACGTTGAGTTCCCTTTGAAAGGGAACATCTGAGCTATGCATGTAACCCTGTTCCCTGAGAAGGGACCGAGATGTTGCGTAGCTTTGCCATACTGGGGCATGCCTGCATCTTCGCTTCAGATAATAGTGGCTGACAGCACAGTTCACAGGTGCCGTTTTTATATCACGCGACGTGCTTAATCACATCACCTGATCATGGCAGGCCTATAAATAGGCATGAGGTTACACAAGCTTCAGATACCGGTCACACACGAGGGCGCTTCCCACAGCATAAAGCTCACGCAACATCTTGTTCCCTTCTCAGGGAACAGGGTTACATGCGCAACCCAGTTGTTTTTGGGTTTTTTTTTCAATTCAATTCAATTCAATTTTATTTGTATAGCACTTTTTACAATAGACATTGTCTCAAAGCAGCTTTACAGAAATATTTAAACACGGTATACAGAAATTAAAAGTGCGAATTCATCCGAATTGTGCAAGCCGGTGGCGACGGTGGCAAGGAAAAACTCCCTAAGATGTTAAGAGGAAGAAACCTTGAGAGGAACCAGACTCAGAAGGGAACCCATCCTCATCTGGGTAACAACAGATAGTGTGAAAAAGTTCATTATGCTTTTATATGAAGTCTGTTTGGCCTTAGAAGCAGCCGTAGTCCCAGCAATCTGGAATTGGAGTAGATGAGAGCTCCATCCAGAGGTAGGACATCCGAAACGGATCAGGAAGGTCCGGAGATCAGAAAGGATCAGGATCTCTAGTATCTCCATAAAATCGTGTGTGGCTCGACAGAAGGAGAGAGGGAGAGAAAAGATTATTAGGACTGTGCTTAGCATAACAGAAAGTCTAGTCAGGGTAGGCTCGAGTAAACAAATACGTTTTAAGCCTAGACTTAAACACTGAGACTGTGTCTGAGTCCCGAACACTAATTGGAAAACTGTTCCATAACTGTGGGGCTCTATAAAAGAAAGCTGTTCACCCTGCTGTAGCCTTCGCTATTCGAGGTACCGTCAAATAGCCCGCATCTTTTGATCTAAGTAGGTGTGGCGGATCATAGAAAACCAAAAGGTCACTTAGATACTGTGGCGCGAGACCATTTAGTGCTTTATAGGTTAATAATAGTATTTTATAATCAATGCGAGATTTCACTGGGAGCCAATGCAGTGTTGATAAGATCTTTAGATTTGAAGATTTTTTGTGCTTTCTTTGCAGAAAACTACTTGAATTGGTGAAATTGTAATTGCACAAAATTGTTTTGCATGGTCTTTTGCAGTGATGTTTGTTAGCAAATGAGGCCTTTTAGCTGTAATTATGTTTTACGCATGTGAATCAAAGAGGGCTAGGGATGAATGTGCATTTTGATAACATCAAATGAGGTGTCTTGGCCAGTGCCGGTCCTTGACCATTTGGTGCCCTAGGCAAGATTCATCCTCAACCAACCATAATGCGAAAAAAAAAAAAAAATCATCACTGACACTCACATACACTTCACAGTCACAGACACACCAGTGTAGATGACTGATAAGTATGATGCACTTTTTCATTTTATTAAAAAATAAAAAAATTTAAAAACCATTGGTGATGAGTGTCCTGTTGCACAGCCTTGCACACACTGGCACTTATTTACATCGGCACTAGAGGGTGCCAACAAACCAATTTGAACAAACAAAAGACATGAGGAACATTAAATGTGGCCCTGTATTATTAATTGCATTGGTGGGGCGGTGGTAGGGTGGCGCCCCAAATATGGTGCAATGCATACGCATGTGAACTGGCCCTTAGTATTAAAGAAGCCTTTGTTCAACATTGTGCAAATTAGTACCATGTCTTTAGCTAAGTTCTTGTACCATTTGTTATCTCACAGCATCTTTGTGTGTCATTGCAAGGAATTTCCCCCATGCACCGAGCGCCGCCTGCAGAAGCGCTCAGCACACATAACAGCCCACACAGCTGCTTCCGTGTTGTCATGTTTACTTTGCCACTTGTTTTGTTTTGGTTCATGTGCTGTCTCCATCCATGTCCTGTCATTGGTTGTCTCCCTCGTGTTTCCAATTACTCTCACCTGTTTTCAGTTTGCCTTTTCACTAGTGTGTGTATTTAGACCCTTGTATGTCTTTGTTCTGGGCGAAGTATTGTTCAGTATACCTGTCTGACTTTACTGAGCCATTTTATTCTATGTTGATGTATCCCAGTTCTTGATGTCTTTCTGTCTCCTGTTTTATGTAATTTGGATATCCCCTGACATTGTTGTTTGGTGATTGTGTCACCTTAAGATTTTCAACATTTTTATTTATGGGTCACATACACATATTCTTGATTTGGATTCATGTTTTGGATTTGTCCGCCTGCCTTTCTAATAAAAGCCTTAACTGCATTTGCATTCATCTCACCGCTCCATTCCTGAAAGAATACTCTGCCTTCACCATGGATGTAGCAGTGTGGGTGGAGCTCCTGGGTTCCACGGGGAACCTAGGCCTAGGAAGCATAGCGGAGTTTGTACACCTCCTTAGAGTGGTGTTCGGGTGGGCAGAGTTTAAGCCCGATCTTGAAAATTGTTTGGTGAGGGCCATCCTGATGGCTGAACCTGCTTGGCCCTTCACAATTAACTACAAGGAGAGGAGAACTGGATACAAAGGAAGTGAAGTGTCCAGCAGAGCTCCAGCCAGTAATCAACAGCGCGGCCTCCCCACAGAGCTCCTTCCACAGCCGAGCTCCCTCCAGAGGCTGACGAGGCAGACCCGTCACTCATGTTCATGCCAGAAGCAGATGGTGCAGCTTCCCATGACCTGCTCATGTCGAAAGTAAAAAAACTTCAGAGACAGAGGGTATGTAGATGCCAAAAAGTAATCAAACTTTATTGAAACAATAAAGCGAGATAGTCTGCAGAAAGTCTAAATTTTGCAAACACACACACAGCCCTTTTTATATCTTTCTCCACAGTGAACTCACCTTAGGCAGGGTTTTACCTTTTCTCATTAAAAACAGACGAATCTTCTTCGCCACAGTTAAATTACTCATGTCTATATGTTATCTTAAATTTGTGGAGCATGCACAGTTAGTTGTTTTTCTTGAAAAGGTTTTATGAGGACAAGGTTTCTTTTTAAAAAAGGTTTCACTCAGATATTGTCTTTGTTTTTTGTTTCTCTGACCAACACTCCCTTCTTATGTCTCTATGAGCTTCTTTCTCTTTCTATCTGCTGTCTTAGCTGATATCTACCTCCCTTATAGAGGCCCTAACCTAACTCATTAATTGGTATCCAGCCTCAAGATTGTTTACTTACAAAAGTAGTTTCAGCGAATGTCTAATGCCAATTTATCACTGTGCAGAAAGTTGCAGTCTGATACAGACAAACAATTATTGTACAGTAAGACACAAATTCATCTAATTCAATACACACTTAAAATATAATTTGATTAAAAGTGTTATATGGATTTAGATTATGCTTCTAAATATTGATTATACATATAGATTATGCTTGTTAACTAATTGATTATTAGATTACACTTCTAAGTAATAATTCCCATGACCTGCTCACGCCAGGGGCCGACAGCCCCAACATCTGACTCCAGAGAGCATGTCCCAGCTCCGCTTCCTAACCCCGGCAAGTCCATCCCAGCTCTGCCACCACAGCCCAGCTAGGATGTCACCGACCCACTGCCTGCTTCCCACCAGAATGCCCCATGTGTGTTTCCTGACTTCTCTGGGAAAGGTCAATATGTCAGACAATGCCTGCCTCTGAACCTTGGGCTTTGCTTGCACATTTTACCAAGAGGGGCTGCAGGGATGCAAATTCATCAGGGCGAAAACCCCCCTCCCCCTTTAATAACTGTATTAAAATGCATTGAATACACTATACAATAAAGTTCATCAAACTAAATAAAAACAATGTGCACAACACCAGTTAAATCGAAATGCATTTTAAGTGGACAAATAAATTCACAGAAACTCAAACACCACCTCGAACAAAACAAACCTGTGGTCTCATAAAAAGTTATAAGCCAGGATAAGCCAGGGTCTGCTAAAAATTGGTAGACGTGCTTCTTTGTTGCTAGGTGGTTCTTTCCCTTTTACACTGGGGTTAGTTACCCCACATTATTATTTTTCTTGGGTCTTGAATCTACTCCCTTCAAAGCAAACAAACCAGGGCTCCTTTATTTGTTGCTTAGTGACAGTTGTGCTGAAATAAGCCAGAAACTCACAGGTGCTGCGCAATAAGGCTATATTTAATATTCATACTGTCTCATGAGTGGAGTATGTACGCCAAACTTCGGCAGCAAATTGAGTGAACATAATTTGTGAAACATTACCTGCCAAATTGATTTTTTACCCGCATTTGGCGAGTGTTCATTTCAAACCCTGTCATTATGAAATTGCACAGAACATCTTGTGTGTGTAAAAGCAAACTGTTTAATTACATCGTAGTTATGAGACTATAGTATGGTAGAGCTCAACTAAAGTTGTATTCGTTGGCAAACTGGTAACGTTAGTAGCGTTATACAAGTTGGAATGAAATGTACGCTAGCTAAAGTTAGAACGGTGGAAATAATGCTAACAACGTTAAATGGACAAAACAAGTCAGCCATTTCAGGCTAATTAACAGTCCCAAACTTGATATATCATTAGTTATGCCAAGTAAGATTATCATAACGAAATTCTCACCTTAAGGCATGCGGGAAAACTTTCAGTCGTGTTCACTCTTCCCAGGAGCGTTGCACGTGTGAAGCCAGGAGAAGGGTTGGGGTTTTTTTTTGTTTGTTTGTTTGTGTTTGTTTTTTGGACAACTCAGAAGGCATGATTCACATGATTTCATTCACCATGACCCTGTCCAAAGACTGCCCTCGCAGGTGTATTATAAGTGACTAAAAACCAAAGAAAATATTCCTTGCACTGGCATACCAGTCAGTGGACAGGGTAAGCAAATCCTGACACAGCCTTTCAAAAAAGTCAGGAGGTGAGTTTGAAAGGGTGCATGCCTTTCAGCTCTGAACGATACACAAGAGGAAAAAAACATGATGGGCGTGTTGTTATAAAGAAATAAATCTCAACATGCATGCATGTGCAGAAGCAGCGGCAATGTGAGCAGCACTTGTTTCTGTATCGTAATTTGGCTCATACCGATTTATGAGAATGGTCGAGTGTCATTATGCTGTTAGCTTTGTTAGCATAGCTATATTTGAGTTATCTCACATTACATTCATTTCTAGGTGGTTTTCATCCCTAGGTCATTAAAACATTTCAAAGCTTAATTCAGATTTTGTTTACATACCTGTCCAGGAGCAGCATCGCTAATTCTGTGTCCAGCTTCATCCCCTTCATCAGTAATAAATGACTCCATATTGGAAAAGCGCTGCTTGTTTCATTGCATTTCTTGTTGCTACATACTTTCCGAAGCACATCATGTTTTGTTGCGAACACAAGAATTATCTGGATGCGCTGGAACATTACAGTTTCCCACCATATTTCTTCTCTCTGAACAGACTGAATGGGAGTTGGGGAGTATCTGACAGGAGGTCCATCCAAACACAGACAAGCACTCCAGACCATAAAACAGTTTTTTAGACTGGTTTTATCAGTGGTATAATACCCTTCTGCTGAAGTAATGGCATATCAATTTCCTCTCTTTTTTCTCTCTTTTTTTTAAATGTTCGGCATCCATATTTTCCAAGCTATTTGTAAAAACGTTTTACGAAGAAAAATGAGATTAAAAAAAGACACTTAATGGGTGAAAGCCAAAATAGCTAAATATACGGTTGCTGTCTTGTTACATAAACTTAAAGAGAGCTAGTTTTGTTAGCATCACGGCTAATCGGCTTCAAAGGCATATATGTTAGCAACCGAACAAATGGAGAATATTCATACTTAAAAATCAGTACCCGATATAGAAGTAATACAGTGAAATTGTATAAATGTTATACAGGAAAACATTAGTGATGTTACTAACCTCTGAAGAAAGAGAACCTGAGCAGAATTAATGAGCAGCTGTTATGTGGCCACAGGCAGCCTGGGGTTTATGACGTACTGGATAACAGGAGCGTTCTGGCTGGAAAACACACTCATTTCACCTCAGCTGTACTGTGTATATATATATATATATATACAGTATCTCACAAAAGTGAGTACACCCCTCAAATTTTTGTAAATATTTGATTATATTTTTTCATGTGACAACAATGAAGAAATGACATTTTGCTACAATGTAAAGTAGTGAGTGTACAGCTTGTGTACAGGCCTCACCATGGTCGACCAAAGAAGTTGAGTGCACGTGCTCAACGTCATATCCAGAGGTTGTCTTTGGGAAATAGACGTATGAGTGCTGCCAGCATTGCTGCAGAGGTTGAAGGGGTGGGGGGGTCAGCCTGTCAGTGCTCAGACCATACGCCGCACATTGCAACAAATTGGTCTGCATGGCTGTCGTCCCAGAAGGAAGCCTCTTCTAAAGATGATGCACAAGAAAGCCCGCAAATAGTTTGCTGAAAACAAGCAGACTAAGGACGTGGATTCCTGGAACCATGTCCTGTGGTCTGATGAGACCAAGATAAACTTATTTGGTTCAGATGGTGTCAAGCGTGTGTGGTGGCAACCAGGTGAGGAGTACAAAGACAAGTGTGTCTTGCCTACAGTCAAGCATTGTGGTGGGAGTGTCATGGTCTGGGGCTGCATGAGTGCTGCCGGCACTGGGGAGCTACAGTTCATTGAGGGAACCATGAATGCCAACATGTACTGTGACATACTGAAGCAGAGCATGATCAGTATGCAGTATTCTAGTATGATAACGACCCCAAACACACCTCCAAGATGACCACTGCCTTGCTAAAGAAGCTGAGGGTGAAGGTGATGGACTGGCCAAGCATGTCTCCAGACCTAAACCCTATTGAGCATCTGTGGGGCATCCTCAAACGGAAGGTGGAGGAGCACAAGGTCTTTAACATCCACCAGCTCCGTGATGTCATCATGGAGGAGTGGAAGAGGACTCCAGTGGCAACCTGTGAAGCTCTGGTGAACTCCATGCCCAAGAGGGTTAAGGCAGTGCTGGAAAATCATGGTGGCCACACAAAATATTGACACTTGGGGCCCAATTTGGACATTTTCACTTAGGGGTGTACTCACTTTTGTTGCCAGCAGTTTAGACATTAATGGCTGTGTGTTGAGTTATTTTGAGGGGACAGGAAATTTACACTGTTACACAAGCTGTACACTCACTACTTTACATTGTAGCAAAGTGTCATTTCTTCAGTGTTGTCACATTAAAAGATATAATCAAATATTTACAAAAATGTGAGGGGTGTACTCACTTTTGTGAGATACTGTATACATAGTGCCATCCACTTATATTGGCACGCTTGGTAAATATGAGCAAAACATGCATACATCAAAACATACATCAAAATCAACACAAGAATGGTTTACTGACCACAAAATCAAGGTCCTGCCATGGCCACCCCAGTCCCCTGACTTGAAACCCATAGAAAACCTGTGGGGTGAACTGAAAAGGAGAGTACACCCACGTGGACCTCAAAATTTGAAGGATCTGGAGAGATTCTGTATGGAGGAATGGTCTCAGATCCCTTGCCATGTATTCTCCAAACTCATCAGGCATTATAGGAGAATACTCAGAGCTGTTATCTTGGCAAAGGGAGGTAACACAAAGTATTGACTAAAAGGGTGCCAATAATAGTTGCACACCTATATTTAACAAAGACTTTTTTTGGAGAAACCTGTGTTTTGTTTGCAATTGTTTGATATCCATAAGAGCAGAGTATTTTTGTGAATTTCTTGAACAAAATATTAAACAATAAAGACAATTTTTCACAGGTATCTGTTAGTGAAGTATACTGTATATCTTTCTGTTTTATGTATGTAGGTCTGATGTCCTGTTTAATATTCCGTATCTTGTAAGTAAGAACATCAAAAGAGAATGAATAAAAAAAATGACCAATTATAATGATAAAATAACAAGCTCTTCTAGTTGTGTAAAACTGTTATGGATTTGGTTAATTCAATTTCGTTCAATTTTATTTGTATAGCACTTTTAACAATGGACATTGTCACAAAGCTTGAGCTTGAGCTTTAGCCGTTCAGTCAAGTACGACTCTCGGCCACTCTATGTTCTCCATGTCTTCCGATCTCTCATGGCTTCTTTCAATTCTGCTATGTTCAGCCCTGTATCTTCCTTGATGGTATCTAACCAGTGAGTTCTTGGGCGGCAAGTTCCAGAACTGCTTGGTTTGTTATTCTGACTGTCAGCGGAATACGTAGCAGACGTCTTCAGCACCACAGTTCAAATCCATCAATCTGTCGCCTGTCTGCCTTTTTCAGTGTCCAGGTTTCACAGCCATATGTTGCTATTGGAAAAATTATCGCATTGACCAATCTGCATTTGGTTGCCAGGCTGATGTCTTTGCTCTTCCAGATGTTGTTCATACTGACCATCATATTTCTTCCAAGTGCCAGCCATCTCTTGATGTCAGGGGTACAGTTGCCATTGTAATCAATTTTGGAATCAAGAAAGATGAAATCTTCAACTACTTCAATTTCTTCATTGTTGATCTTGATATTAACATTAGCATTTTTTGCTGTTGTCATGATCTTTGTCTTCTTGATGTTCATGTGCAGTCCAACCTTTTCCCTTTCTTCTTTTACTTGAGGGATCAGATGTTCGAGTTCCTTCTTGTTTTCGGCCAGCAGGGTGGTATCGTCAGCGTATCGGAGGTTGTTGATGTTTCTGCCACCTAGTTTCACTCGAGTCTTGGACTCATCCAGGCCTGCTCACAGCATGACAGCTTCTGCATACACGTTGAAAGCTGCTGGTGACAGGATGCATCCTTGGCATGTGCCCTTTCTGATCTTGATCCAAGATCAGATCCAATCTGTGTTTCCGTATGGCGTTCGGACTGTAGCTTCTTGATCTTATCAGTTCAGTCAGGTGTGGTGTGCCAGTTTCCTTCAGGTAGGTCCAGAGCTTGTTGTGCTCAATTACATCGAACGCCTTCAAATAATCAATGAAACATATGTAGAGATCTTTTTGATACTCCCTGTTTTTTCCCATAATCTATCGAAAGTTGGCAATGTGATCACGAGTACCTCTGCCTTTCCTGAAGCCAGCTTGCACATATGGCATTTCCCCATCAATGATGGGGAAATGATCTTCAGAAGGATTTTGCTTGTGTGTGGTATGAGCGCTATGGTGAAGTAATTCGAGCAATCCTTCGTGTCACCCTTCTTCGGAATTGGAATGAATACTGATCTTTTCCATTCTTTCAGCCATTCACAAATGCTCCATATGCTTTGACATAATGCTGTTAATGCTGCCACTGCTTGAGCAATTCTGCTGGTATGCCCTCAATTACGGGGGCTTTTCGGCTGGCTGATTGCTTCATTGCCCATACGACTTCTTCCTCCAGAATATCTGGTTCCAGTTCCAATATCTTATTTAACTCTGCCAGATGATTCTGATGTTCACTTCCGTATAAATTCTCTGTGTATTCTTTCCACCAATCGCGTATTGCTTGCTGGTCATGCAATTCCTGGCCATTACTCCAATAAACTGTTGCCTTCCGAGCCTTGAATGTTGACCATACCCTCCTCACATGGGTGTAGAGTTCTTGCATGTGAACTTTCCTGCTCGCTTCTTTAATCTTCTATACTGTTCATTCCAGTAGTTCTCTTTGTCCTTTCTGGGCTCTCTTTGGAATTCTGCATTCAGCCTTCTGAAATCTCCTCTGTTCCAAGTAGCTTTGGCCTTCCTTCTCTCTTCTGTGATGCTGATGGTCGAATCGGAAATCCACTGGGCTAATTTCAATGGTTTCTTGTATGGGCCATTCTTCCCATAGTTCATCTGGGTGCCTTTCTTCTGTAGTGAAGAGGTCGAATCTGTTCTTTACTTCGACTGCATAGCTGGGGCTGAACTTTGTCTGTGTCGAATTTCTTTGTGGCTACAGTTATTTGGTTTTGCAGAATCTGAGATTGACTGTGGCTACCAGCAGTTGGTGATCTCATCTGCAGTCAGCACCAGGGTATGTCTTCACAGCCAAGATCGAGCTCTGCAACTTCTTCTGACACAGGATGTATCTATCGAAGGTTGGCAATGTGATCACGAGTGCCTCTGCCTTTCCTGAAGCCAGCTTGCACATCTGGCATTTCCCCATCAACGGTTGTATTCAAGCATTGTTGAATGATCTTCCGAAGGATTTTGCTTGTATGTGGTATGAGAGCTATGGTGAAGTAATTTGAGCACAGGGTGTGTTTTCCACTTGGTGATGTCCAGGTATACAGCCTCTGTTTGGGTTGTTCGAACCAAGTGTTAGTGATCATTAGCCAATGTTCTCGACAGGATTAAACCAGTCGGTCTCCTGCCTCATTCCTCACTGCTAAACCAAATCTTCCAACAATTTCAGGTTCTACAATTGTTCCTACTTTGGAGTTGAAATCACCAATAATGTAGATAATGTCCTTATTGGGTGTTTGGCTTAGGGCATCCTGAAGTTGGCCATAGAACTCTTCTACTTCCTCATCTGGTGCGGCTGCTATTGGGGAGTATATTTGCAGAAACGTGATGTTACAAGGTTTCCCTTTGATTCGGATGGATACTATTTGGTCGCCATTATTATAGTGTCTGATAACTTTGGCAATTTTTTTGTTCACGATAAAGCCCACTCCTCGCCATCTGGTGGTGTCATTGCCAGAGTAATACACCGTGTGCTCACCAGAAATGAAGAAGCCATTGCCAGTCCAATGTATTTCACTGATGCCCAGTATTTAGATGTTCAGTCGATTAATTTCCCTTCTCACAATGTCCAATTTTCCTGCATTCAGACCATTCACTTTCCATGTTCCAATCTTGTATGGTTTTGTGCAGCATAGAGTGATTGTTTTGTTGTGGGCCACATCAGCAGATGGGCATCCCGACAGATTTATCCTATCTGCGTCATCACTGCTCCAGCTTCTTCAACCGCCTCCTTGTTCTTCCCCAGTCTCTTTTCCGATACCTTCCAGCCTGGGGGTCCCAATATTCATTATCATGTTTGAATCATTGTTGAGTCATAGATCCATAGAATATTTTGGCAGAATACTGGGTTAGATTGTCAGGTCTTTCCCCAGGCTAGAGTCGTTTAGCCAGTACACTTACGGTATACCATTGCCACCCCCAACACCGCAATGAGGAGAACGGTTGGACTTTGAAGGGGGTGTCACAAAGCAGCTTCACAGAAATGTATAAATTCAGGATCTAAATTTTAAATTTATCCCTAATGAGCATGCCACAGGTGATGGTGACAAGGAAAACAACCCTAGACGTATAAAGAAAAAACCTTGGGAGGAACCAGACTCAAAAGGGAACCCATCCTCAACTGGGTGACACTGGATTGTGCAATTATAAGTAATTCCCTTCTATAATTTTGTACATGGTCAAAAAATGCAATTGTGTAACCAGGAAATTCATAACCAGGAAAGATGAATACAGAACTGTTTTATCATAGCAAAACTATTTATATCAGTTGCAATACAAAGCCATCTTCATGGTTTTTAACCCTCAAAGACTGAAACCGCCACCAGCGGCTAAAAATAACTGTTGTTCTAAAATGTTTAATAACTTTTGAACCACTAATCCAATCTGTATGCTTTAAAAAGTCCAGTAAAATGGAGATTCTCAGAGTGACCAGATTGGTTCAAACTGTCATCTACTCCACCAATCAACATTTTTCTTTGGGGAAAAATGAGGGGGAGGGAAATTCCTCATTTGAGAGATGGAGGTCAGCAGAGACAACAACAAAGGGGCTCTGCATGGTCTGCAAGAAGCACACTATTTGGAAGTGTGCACGGTATGATGTGGAATTGTGTCTTGTTGCCCACAGAAACTTCTTCAATCAGTGGCATAGCAGGTCACAAGGTGGCACATAAAACCCCAAGACTGTCCTTACTGAATCCAGTTCCGTTTGTTATATTATGTAAATACTTCTTATACTTCTTATATAGTTTGTGAATATTATTTGTTCATTTGTACTTAGTATATTTTTCTCTATTCGTATAGTTTATGAAGATTATTTGCACTATTTGTTCATTTGCACTTTTATTTTTCTCTCATTTTGTGTAGTTTTTGAAAATCATTTGCACTGTTTGTATTTTTGTTGCACAAGACAGTTTTCACTATTTGTTACACTGTTTGCATTTGTTGTTCATGTTCAATTGATAATATATTTCTTTAAAAAAAACTTTTGCTTCAGTGTTCTGTTATTATATAATAATCTTTCTATTTACTTTACTTTACTCCCTGAACTTTTATGGACACATCTATACTGTCAGTAAATAAAATACCCTTGTTTGATTGAAAAACGCCCAGAATAATATTCTGTTAAATGGCTACAATTGACAAAATTTCATTTGGAAGTCTAAAACATCAGGTACAACTTTCTAAAGAAAAAAAAAAATCTAAATTTCAGGAGTTTTTGTTTGAGTTCACAGTAAAAAAAAAACAAAAAAAAACAAACTGTTTCTACTGTTTTTCTAAAAATTCTGAATAATGCATCCATTCTCAGACAAAAATAAATAACTGAATAAGTAAAATTGGGATTTTAAATGAGCTAGATTGATAAGTAAACATCTCCTGTTTAAAATGATATATGGTACTTGATGCTGACTGCTAGAATAAGTTAGAAAGTAAAAAAAATACAGGAGAGTAAGATTTCCCAAAAATCTATATAGGTCTTTGAGAGCTAAGTGGTACCATCCTCAGTAATCTTACTGAACTTTAGGCTGCACTCAGCAACAGTGAGTGATTTCCAAGTGATGAGAACTCAACCAGAAGTAAGCCATCAGGATGGATCAGGCAGGTATGGAGAGCAGAAGGGGTCAGGATCACTGGTATCTCAGTAGTAGTATGTGTAGCTCGACAGAGAGAGAGAGAGAGACAGACAGAGAGATAGAGAGAGAGAGAGAATTAGGTATGCTTATTGTCACATAATGGTCAAGGACAATGTAGTTTGTGTGCCGATTGCAAGCAGGGACTCCGGCAAGACTAGCTATGACAGCATAACTAAAAGGGAGAGCCAGAAGGTAACACAGACATGAGGGTGTCCTGGGACATAAAGGCCAGCCACTCCACCGTCAACAAACCTGAGTGAATACTCACTACTGCAGTGGGCAGTAACCGATTTCACAATAGCAAAATGATAAGCAATAGTGATATTTGTTTTTGCTACCCAGTGAATGTAGTGGGTGCCCCAATCTGGACCAAGATGCCCCCAACAATCCATGGCAACAGCACTTTCTCAGCATTCTATAACAGAATATTTTTTTTAAGTATGGGTCCTGAATTACTATTATATAAAATTTTAATGCGCTAGAACACCTCTTTTGGAATGTATCTGATTGACTGCCATTCCTTGTGCTATATTATGAAACTGTTTTTCAAAAGGGCAACAGTCTGTAAAACACAATACACCATTACAAGTGTAGCACAATTGGCAGATTGTGTATGCTTTTTGTGCATATTTACATTTGTCTTGTCTTAGGCAATCTGAGACTCTTGACCATTTTACAACCTGTAAAAATGAAGCAGGCACAAATAGCTACTTTCTATAACTGAAAAAGAGATCTTACATCATTTGTGAGCCGTGGCAGATTCTCAAAAATTCTCAAAAATACACAGCAAATATTAAATGTTTTTTGTTACCAATATAAAATAGTGCAATATGGATAGGAAAGTGCAAGAAAAACAGGATTCCACTAATTTGAATTCTTATTACCTGATGTTCAAGAGGACTAGGGAACTTCACAGTCTGTGTGGTGCACTTCTTCATTCACTATTGATGGAATCTTCTCTGCCAAAATGAGAAATTTCAGTGGGCATAATATTTTTCCTCACTTACACCATGGCATTGTCAACATAGCAGAGAGGCCTCCACAAAACTATGGGAAAGCTTCTTTGAAAGAAGTTAAATCAACACTGAATCATAACAGTTTTATATGAATTGACTTGTCTCTTATCAACAACCTTTTGAAGCTTGAAAATATTTTAAGATACAAGTCCATATAAAGAAGAAGCTCTTCAAGTCTGTTTATCATATCTGTTCAACTACTAATGTCTGACAACTCAAGGGCATTGCATGCTCTCACAAAGTCCTCAGAATACATATACATCGCATGTACATTTATGTCAAGCAACAGACCATCTCCAGAATGAAAAAAGTAGATATGTGTACATGCTTAGATTCATTTAAACAATATTTAAGGAATTTTATAATGTATTTAACGTACCACTTCATATATATCCAAGCCAAACCAAGGAAATGCTTGGTTATTTTGAGACAGACAGTAAAAATATTCTGTCTCTGGGAGGACATCATTTTATCTGGTGTCCTGACCAAGCCATGGAGTAAATGAAGAATACAGTATATCAAGGAACTGACATAGGGATTGCTATGAGATGCCATCATATGTTTTTCAGGGATCTCCCATCTAGTCCTCCTAGACTGTGCATTAAAGTTCAAGTCATTGTGTTTTTGATGGCAGGTAAATAATAGTTTAAGTCCTGATGTCAAGAGACAACCCAGGTAGTAAAACACCATTACAGTTAATGGAGTGATGAATAGTAAAAGCAAATAGTTTACAAGCAAAAAAAGTATATAAACAAAGAACAAGCAGAGAGGGATAGAGAGAGAGAGCGAGAGAGAGAGAGAGAGAGAGAGAGAGAGAGAGTTGATGTTGAAGGAATATAAAATTACAAGAAGAAATTATAACATTTTCCTTCTGTCACACACCCATGTCAGGATGATTATCTAATTGTGGCACAGGTGTGTTGCGATCACTGAACACTACAAACAAAAATGTGTAGGACAGTTGGAAGGACCAGTGTTGGCAGCCTGTGGAGTTTTACAAAACTCTCCTAAACTGTTGTAGCAAATGTTAGCTTCTCCCAACCCAAAATGTAAAAAAAATTTCGTATTACATTGCTTGCCAAAGTAAACAATAAACACAATCAGAATATGACTTCTGCTTTTGTTTGGCTTTATTTCAGATATGGTAACTGTAATATGTTTTCATTTTCTTTTGCTTTATATTCTATTACATTACTTGACAAAGAAAATAATTTGAGCATTATTTAAAGTACTTAGTAATGTGTTTTCAAAGAATTTCAGAAGAATCAATAAATTAATCAGCATTTGACATTTTTCCAAGTAATGGAAATAATACAAATCCTCAGCTAGATTCAAAGTTACATATGGGCTTTAATCAACAATTTCTCAAAGCCGAAATTGCAAAGTTAAAACAATAATCATGAAGTCTATAAAAGGGACAAATTGAGCTTGATTTGATAACAAGACAAATTAAAGATCAAATATGTACATATGTATAAGGAACCGAGGTGTGTAAATATTTTTTAATTATTCTAAAATTATTCTAATTATTCTAATTTCTAAAATCAATAAATGATGTTTGGAGTAATTTTGTTGTAATCTTATATTTTATTGTTTACATCTGCTTAATATCTCTTGCTGGTCAAATGTGCACTTTTTAATGCTTTTTAATGACTTTTCCCATATCTAATCACCAGAGGGAGACAGAGGCTAGGAGCTAATGATGTATTAACGAGACAGATGCTATGGATGGCTTGGGCTGAATTGTCTGAAAAAAGCCGCATGTTAAAGTGGTGAAATTGTACATCCCTTGTGAGGATAGAATTGTGTACTTAGGTGTGTTAGAACATTGTACTAGAGAGAAAATAGAAACAAATATATGAATAAGTATCTACATAAGATAAGATAATATAAGATAAGATAAGTAGAACCCAAAATATTATCTTGAGGAATAGCATAAGGTGTGCAGTTGCTAAAGAACCTATGACACAAGTTCAAAAACCTGTGAAATCTCTGTTTGTTAGAAGTTTTACCTACCTGTACACCTTGCGTAAATAGTTTGTATCCTGAGAATGAGACTGTGGGTCTTTGGAATGTACATTTGTCCAGCTAATATAAGGGAAAAGCATATGTTCTACTACTCACACAATACGTAAATTAAATTATGATTTATCTAGGTAAATACCCCCAAGTAAACATGTTTCTTAGGACCCAATAAACAGCTGCATGTAAGACAAATGGGATGCTGAGGCATGTCCAAGCATTCCAAATATTCATAGCGACTGGATGTGGTGAAGAATGCTGTTTTACAATAATAAGCCTCACCAAATGAAATTGTATGCACTAAAGCAAGGAGCATATAAACCAAAACAAATTCCAAAAAAATGTGAACACCTCAAATTGATAGATTGCTAGTTTATTGAAAACTCTTTGTAACACTGCCTGCTGCAGAAACATGCTGCCCCACTAGTTTTTTTTTCTTACTATTTAGTATTAATACAAAAATATGATCTTTACTTAACTAAATATTTAACACCAGTCATTTCATTTCTGTCTATTCTTTGCTGCAAAGAAGGCATTAGCTACAAGAGCTTTCAACAGCTCATCAGTTGATCAGTTTTGTGATTTGTAACTTATTGAGTTGTGATGAAGAACTCCAGAGACAATGTCTTTCATACTATTACAACCTTAATACCAAAGAGTTGGAAAAAGGGTTGGAGTTTACAAGGTGGATGATTTTTGGCTTTTTATAAGAATCAGAGATTTATTTATTTTTTATTATTATAGTATAAAGATGATCTGATAGAAGAACTTTGTATTTATATGTGGGACCATTTCCTCTAAGAGCACAAGTAAAGGCAACCCATTCCAGGACAAATGCCTGCAGCATCAGAGAACCACCATTTATTCCTTTCATTTGTCACCCTTCTGCTCTTCAGATTCTATTCACCCCATTCAATCTTGCTATCACAAGAATTGCTAGCATTGTTTGATTGTTTTAACTGTCCCTACCTCTCAGGGAGACTTGACAGGGCATTTTAGGATTTCCCCAAGATGTACTGGTGTACCTCAGGGATCAAATCAAGGTCTGCTCCTTTTTTTTTTTTTTTTAATAAACATTGTCCTGTTTGTATAGTAATCCTGTCTCATGTCTTCTCATTTCAGTCCTGTGCTGATACTCAGCTATACCTGGAGTTGAAATCAACAACCAGCTTGTCTTCTCAAACCACATCTGATCTTGCAGGTGGCTTTGCTTTATTGGTTTTGATGTCAAGAAGAAAATGCATGATGTAAACCCACTGAGTACCCTGGGTAAGTGTTGTCATTCTCATTCCTGGTTTTCTTTTTGTTGCTTTTTAAAGTTTAATTAGATTCTCAATTCCCAACACCTGCTACCAGAAAAATGTTTATATGACTGTTAGTCACTGCTGTCAGAGGAATTGCTATGTTGAGAATTGTCCACCATTCAAGTAATATCTGGTCCTTGGCATCCAACAGTAGTCCCATTCTATTGGTGCTGGGAGTACATTCAACTGGCAATTTACATATTTATAATATATACAGTACAGCATATATGGTGGTTTGGAAAACCCATCGAATTTCGCTGTGGCTGATTTCTGGTAAACAGTCAAAAAATACACACATTGGCTTTTCCTGCCAGTAAAATACTTTAACTGCTCAGCTTTAGGACATTATAAATATATTTCTCCAAGACAACATTCTTCCTGCAAAGATCATTTTGGTAAAAAGAAATGTTGTTGGATATATGCCGTAGCAAAATGAAAACAGCCCTAAACAGCTCTGTTTGTAGATACTGGCTGTCAAAACGCTACAGTCAGAATAGAATCTCCTTTTTCACTTTTTTGGGGTAAAATGCTAGAAAGTAACATATTTGATTTACATGCAAAAGTTCAGTAAAGACTGCTTATTCTCCCAATTAGTTTCCTTTAACAAGCTGGGCACACCACAGTAAGTATATGCCACTGGTTTATACAAAGGATCCATGTGTGGATGTTTATTTGTAATGCACAGGGGACTGTGGGGCAACCAGCAGACAATAGCCAAAGCACTTTCCAAGAACCGAAGTCCACAAAACAATCCAATTTCAAATTAATGCTAGGCAGGCAAACAAGGCACATGCAACAGGGAACTATAAATAGAAAGTATAGGCTTAAAGTCAAAACAGAGAAATCAACCAGAAACAAATGCTGAGACTGATGCCAAAGCATTTTATAAAGGCCAGGACACACACGCAACAAGTGAAACTAATTAATAACCATGGTACTACAAGCGGGGTTGGGAGGGTTACTTTAAAAATGCATTCTGTTACAGTTACAAATTACTTCAGTAAAAAATTTAATCAGGACCGTAATCCAATTATCACAATATGAAAGTATTGTAATCTGATTATTTTTGGATTAATTCAAGGTCACATATGTAAATAAAGTCAAGAGAAAAGCAATATGATCTAAAATCATATGAAAGCAATGACTTAAATTAACTTTCTAGTAACTACTATTAACTAACTAGAAACTCTGATTAGTGAATTAGTAAGTATTAGCGAACAGATGAATAAGGTAGTTCACTATTAGCTAATTAATAACTACTATTTCTTTCATGCCTCCCGGAGAACTACTAAGAATCTATATACAGTTTCATAATTAATGCAAAACCGCCACTGTTAACAAATAGACAAGATTGTTTAGATAATCAATAGGTAATAGCAGACTTATGATTTGGGTAAGCTGTTTGTGAGGGGCCAAGGAAGTCAAGGCACAAGGGACACAGTTTCCCAAAAAAAGAGTTTAATGAATCAAAATATATATTTACAAATTAATCAGATTAAATTCAAATAATCGAAATCAATATTTAGGCCTATAAAAGGATCATATTCAATTCGTTACAAACTGAACAGAACTAAACTCAAACTCTAGGCAAGCATCAGTGTTTTATATCTGATGCGGGCAGCTACAGGAAGCCAGTGGAAGGAGCATAGCAATGAGGTGGTGTGGGAAGTTAGGAAGGTTGAAAACCAGTCAAGCAGCTGCATTCTGGATCAGTTGCAGAGGTCTGAACCAGCACATGAGTGGCCTGTATGGATAGAAATGGACGAATCCTTCTGATGTTGTAAAGGTGAAATCGACATGAGCATGTCAGATGACAGTTGATTGTCCATGCTTACCCCAAGGTTGCATGCAGTAATCGAATTTCTCCGGGAGGCATGAAAGAAATAGTATTTATTAATAGTTTCTTAGTAGTTCTCCGGGAGGCAGCTAATTCATTAATCAGAGTTTCAAGTTAGTTAATAGTAGTTAAGTAGTTACTCCGCAAGCCTGACTACAAGGTTCCAACAGGTTGTTGGGACTGCAGTATGTGAATGTGACAGATACTAACATTATGACCTTCCACCTCAATCTGGGTCTTGATTTGATCTAAAGCACGTGTTTAGGCAAGTATCACAATGGCACCAGACTGTCGCCTCCTCAGCCATTGTAACAGAGAGATAATAATGAGATCATAGTGAAGTAATTCAGAAATGCAGGGTTATTTCATGGTCGAGGTGAGATTGCACAAGTGAAAGAAGAACACACACACAAAGTCTTGTTTTGGTTGAAGGGTGGGTTTCCTTAACAGCTCTTGTGTGTTTGTTTCTGACAGCAGGATGAATTTGAAAAGTTTTCTCTGCTCATGGTGGCCCTCCTTATTCATCAAGGTTGCAGACAGTTAAATATGATAATAGAAAATATCATTTTACAAGTACACCTTTGGGATAGCTGTATGAACAAATTTATGTCTGGTCAGAATGCATGTAAACTCAAGTGCACCATTTTAATGACCTTAATTTGCTGTTAAATCAAAATAAATACCGATATCATCAATATTTTGTTAAGTAGACTAGAGTAGTATAGTTTAATAAAATT
This sequence comes from Ictalurus furcatus, assembly GCF_023375685.1. Classification (NCBI taxonomy): domain Eukaryota; kingdom Metazoa; phylum Chordata; class Actinopteri; order Siluriformes; family Ictaluridae; genus Ictalurus; species Ictalurus furcatus. Next base: position 14,453,063 of record NC_071256.1, on the reverse strand, counting down.
AATTGATAAAACCATTGATAATCCCAGTTGTGTGTGCTGGAACATTGTACTAAAATATAAGCTAGCATTTTAGCAGCATATATGATAAAACATTGCTTTATTTTTCAGTTGATATTTAACTACAACCTGCAGAAATGTTTGAATTCATAAACACCCAGCTGGGTGTAAAAAGCTGTTTATATAATTGTTACAAAATTAAGAGAAATTCATGTCTGGTCAAATATGACGCTGTACTAAACTTCCCATCAGCCCCAGTACATCACATGACCAAGTCACATGCTTCACTGTACTTCACCTGTATCGGTTTCCTGTTTTGCTTATTAGTGTCACTATTTAAGTTCTGGATTCTATGTGTCTCGTTGTCTAGCTGTTGCCGTTTGTAGTTGCACTGTACATCAATTAGCCCACGTTGTGTTCATGTTCTTGCCATGCATATCTAGTTCTTGTTTGTTTTGTTTCACGTTCATAGTCTTTGTTTTCATGTGATTCACTCTAATAAACACTAATCTGCACTTGCATCTGCCTGTGCAACCAAACAACTGTTACCATAAATAAATGTCTTTTGCACCCCATGTCCTTTCCCCTTCAGTGAATTGGCTTTTCCTGACTGTTACCTTATCCTTACTTTTCTCCTGTGTACCTTTTTTCCCAATTTGTCATAATGAAAGAGAGATTGAATAGTTAAAAGGAAAGCATTGCTGTGGAAATAAGAATTGTTAAAAAGGAGAAGGAAAAAAAAGACAATTGTAAATGTGTAAAAATAACAAACCCACACCAAAAGTATCTAGTTTGTTAGTTAATTTATTTTTATTATACACTCTGGTCAATTAAATGTTTAATTTTTGAAAAATTAGTTTTAACAAATTTTTTCATGTGTCAGGCTTTATAGGGTTGAACGTAGATGTTTCAATGGCTTAATATAGTTTTGTTTTAAACTATGAGAATTCTGGATGTATCTGCTTTTTTAAAATTAAGAATTCTCAGAGAACTACCTCCCTTGTTTGCATGTTTTCCTCAAATGTTTTTTCCTCAATTTTTTTTATTCAAATTTTTATATTCTAATTCTGATTATTAGTTTACTGTGGCTACGTCTGTTTTGATCCCTATTGCCTGTAACCTCATGGAAAGGAGCAAACTAATTTCACTCATTCTAGCAGCTTACAGCATCTTTCTGGCTTTCCTTAGACAATCTGCCCAATTGCCTCACAAAAAAGAACTCACTGTGGTCTATTTTACAATGTTAAACCAATTCTTCCTTCAAGAAAAAAAAAACAATCCCACTATAATGTGAACATTCTGTTCTTTTACTGGTTTATGATCTTAGGGCTGGTTTTGGAAGGACTTAAAAGTTTTTATGAAATTCTGCACACTGATTACACACACGCACGCACACACACACACACACACACACAAATGAACGCACACACATACGCACACAAACCCATTAAATTCAAAACATGTGCCTCAATGCCTATGTCATGTATCAGTCCCATTTGGACAGATCATTTAAGCTTCATAGTAGAAACTAGTATTCTGCAGCTCTACACAAAACACTCTGGTTTAATAGCAAAGTTTTTTTTAGAATTCAATCTTTTGTAGGATTCACATGTAGCTGCCATTGAGAAACCTTAAGAGTACATATGGTTTAGAATTGTTTACATACATATGGGTGAAATATTAGGAAAACAACAACAAGGCATCACTAAGGTGTTGGTTCACTACAAGCTGGCATAACAGTTTCAGTGTGCCTTAGCATTACAAGTCTTTGGAACTGTACTGGGATGACTACCATTCTTCCAAAACATATTCCCTCAGTTGTTTGGCTCATTCCACCACTGTGCTCTAGGATGCGCTATTGGGGATCTTTTCTGCCAGCTGCCATCAGACTCCACCATGCCTTCTCCCTGTATATACATACAATCATTTATATAGGGTGCCATACTCGCCAAACCAATTCCCACCACTGGGTTGTGGGATTATCTTTGATTCTGGTGGTGGAGAGTGCTGTCTAGCACACGGCGACATGCTTCATCTTTTGCGTATCTGTATGCTCAACCTCATGTTTCATTGGCATTTTTGTAAATTTGAGTTTAACATACTAACAGTTTGAAAAATGTCTGACTTGTAGTTTAATAATCAAGATTGTGTTATCAATAGCTAGTAATAAAAATAGCAAATAACACTGATAATCACAATTATGTTTACAGTTCTTCTGTAATTCTAAATCTGACTTCAGCATAATCTGACCAATTTGAGATCTAAAATGAATAACAACCTAGCCACAAACACTTCACATAACTAAAGGTAGTTTGAGCAGTTTTATTTAAAAAAAAAAAAAACAAAAAAACAAACAAAAAAAAAAACACAGCTAAAACAAAACACAAAAATACACTTCCATACCTGTGTATATTCACCTCATTATACCAATCATTTCAATAAAAACAAAGGATTGCAAAGGATATTGGACCATCCTTTCCTCCACTGAAACTATTAACCACTTACTACATTTTAAGCTTTTGAGGCTTCCAAAAACAATATATATACAGTATCTCACAAAAGTGAGTACAGCCCTCACATTTTTGTAAACATTTGATTACATCTTTTCATGTGACAACACTGAAGAAATGACACTTTGCTACAATGTAAAGTAGTGAGTGTACAGCTTGTGTAACAGTATAAATTTGCTGTCCCCTCAAAATAACTCAACACACATCCATTAATGTCTAAACCGCTGGCAACAAAAGTGAGTACACCCCTAAGTGAAAATGTCCATATTGGGCCCAATTAGCCATTTTCCCTCCCCGGTATCATGTGACTTGTTAGTGTTACAAGGTCTCAGGTGTGAATGGGGAGCAGGTGTGTTAAATTTGGTGTCTCTCACACTCCCTCATACTGGTTACTGGAAGTTCAACATGGCACCTCATGGCAAAGACCTCTCTGAGGGTCTGAAAAAAAGAATTGTTGCTCTACATAAAGATGGCCTAGGCTATAAGAAGATTGCCAAGACCCTGACACTGAGCTGCAGCACAGTGGCCAAGACCATACAGCGGTTTAACAGGACAGGTTCCACTCAGAACAGGCCTCGCCATGGTCGAACAAAGAAGTTGAGTACACGTGCACAGCATCTTATACAGAGGTTGTCTTTGGAAAAAAGACATAAGAGAAATGCCAGCATTAATGCAGAGGTTGAAGGGGTGGGGGGGTCAGCCTGTCAGTGCTCAGACCATATGCCGCACACTGCAACAAATTGGTCTGCATGGCTGTCATCCCAGAAGGAAGCCTCTTCTAAAGATGATGCACAAGAAAGCCCGCAAACAGTTTGCTGAAGACAAGCAGACTAAGGACATGGATTACTGGAACCATGTCCTGTGGTCTGATGAGACCAAGATAAACTTATTTGGTTCAGATGGTGTCAAGCGTGTGTGGCGGCAACCAGGTGAGGAGTACAAAGACAAGTGTGTCTTGCCTATAGTCAAGCATGGTGGTGGGAGTGTCATGGTCTGAGGCTGCATGAGTGCTGCTGGCACTGGGGAGCTACAGTTCATTGAGGGAACCATGAATGACAACATTTACTGTGACATACTGAAGCAGAGCATGATCATTATGCAGTATTCCAGCATGATAACGAACCCAAACACACCTCCAAGACGACCACTGCCTTGCTAAAGAAGCTGAGGGTGAAGGTGATGGACTGGCCAAGCATGTCTCCAGACCTAAACCCTATTGAGCATCTGTGGGGCATCCTCAAACGGAAGGTGGAGGAGCACAAGGTCTCTAACATCCACCAGCTCTGTGATGTCGTCATGGAGAAGTGGAAGAGGACTCCAGTGGCAACCTTTGAAGCTTTGGTGAACTCCATGCCCAAGAGGGTTAAGGCAGTGCTGGAAAATAATGGTGGCCACACAAAATATTGACACTTTGAGCCCAATTTGGACATTTTCACTTAGGGGTGTAATCACTTTTGTTACCAGTGGTTTACACATTAATGGTTGCGTGTTGAGTTATTTTGAGAGGACAGCAAATTTATGCTGTTACACAAGCTGTACACTCACTACTTTACATTGTATCAAAGTGTCATTTCTTCAGTGTTCTCAAATGAAAAAATATAATCAAATATTTACAAAAATGTGAGGGGTATACTCACTTTTGTGAGATACTGTGTGTGTATATATATATATATTTGCATCCATCTTGAACCTCCAACTTCACTGAAATGTGTTGTTCCCTGCACAATTTACTTCTTTCCATGGGATAACTGTAGTCAGCTAAATGCTTTCCACTTACTCACTAATTAGGGCAAGTTTAAAGTCAATTATGTGTATATGAGGGAACATTGGCCTGTGTCATATGCATATAATATGTAAATAATGGACTAGTGGCCAGGAGTTTCTTTCCACACAGCTGAAGCTACTTCATCAACTGCTCTCAAATCTCCACTCTTTTTGATGTCATATGACGGTTAATGAATAAGATGCAGATTCATTTATACGCTATTGCTTGCACTCAAATCAATGATTGTCATGCAACAGAAATACTGTTAAGACTTTAATAGTGGTAATTCAGTGTTTTGGGCATACAGTTAGTTCCAGTCCACTAATTATGATTGGTTGAGCGGCATTCCAAGAGTGCCTATATTTCCTATTGTTTCACTGTGTGTAACACTCTGCTCATCTGTGTTTGTTATGTAAATCTCCATTTTCTAGTTCAAAATTGTAACTACAGTTGTGTTAGTGACATCATCAAGGGACATGGCAAACAATACTTTTTTTTTTTATTATTATTATTTTATTTTTAGGAATTTAACTTTTGACTTAAATATGAAACCCGCTCAGATGAAGATAAAAGGAAGATGGGACGCCAGTTTTACCAGAAGCACTTTTAATTAGAATGTACAAATCAATGTGAGCTAGCTAGTGAGGTAGTTGTTGTGCTATAAAGTGAGTGTAGCTTCTTTGGGATCTACTTATGCCAGCAGAGCAAAAAATAAACAGAATATTTGTCCATATAATGTCCAAAATGTCACTTATTTGATATTAAAACAATATCACACTTAGAACAATTGGTTTATATTATATTATATTATATTATATTATATTATATTATATTATGATTACCTATGGTCAAATCAAAGTTGTGCCAATATACTCCTGCTTGGTTGGAATTAAAACTTGCCCCCACACCGGCCCTTTGCAGATAAGTTTGGACACTTCTGCTCTAGACTGACCACATATGCGCATGATGTGATTTTCACAGATTCTCATTTTTTCAAGTTTACATGGAGATGATAATGGCATAGTTTTCAAAAACTTTGAAACCCATTTTCAAAGTTAGCATTTTCAGGCCCAAAAACGCAGTTGTCATGTAAACAAACAGCCAAACTAATTTAGTTGGAAATGTTGTCATGTAAATGGCCTCTTAGCTGTGCTGTCTGATTTATCTCTGTACCAATGTAATTGTGGAGAGGTGTGAATCGTTGCCCAGCAGGGAGCTCACACCTCTCCTCTTTCCCATCGCCCTGCTCACAGGCAGCTAAACACAGAGTTCCATTATTCTACACACAGAAACCCAACAGTGTCCTGACTAATCTTATAACAGACTTGCGGTGCTAAAATAATTAATTTGTTTATACTGATTGGAAATGTCAGATAACTTGATTTCCATTCCGCCTGCAGGATGAAACACCAGTGTACTGCAAAAAAAAAAGGATTCTTTAGTTCAACGCAAGTTCAGTTCAACTAAAATGTTGAAATGTGTTTTTATGGAATCACACTGAGCTTCTACGTATGTTTTGGTTCGTGAGCTTTCCTGTAACTGTGAATAAAAAATCTCATATGCTCAGAATTCTTCAATGATGTGTGTATGTGTGTGTGCACATGTGATTATTGGCTCCATATGTGAAAGGAAAGTAGTCTATGTCACACTCAGTTTCTCCTTGGAACACCCAGAAAAGGAATGTTTATGTGTGTGTTGGTCAGTAGGGAAACCACCTCTTCAGGCTTGGTAAAACACAGAGAGCGGATGCCAGAGCCAGTCTAAATTATGGTTGCCTTTGTGTGTGTGTGTATGTGTGTGTGTGTATGTGTGTGTGTGTGTGTGTGTGTGTGCGTGCGTGTGTGTGTGTGTGTGTGTGTGTCTGTCTGTCTGTCTGTCTGTCTGTCTGTCTGTCTGTCTGGGAGGGGGGGTGGCACATGGGTAGGAATATCTGACACTTTTGACCTTGTGGGGATATTTGATGGTTAGGTAAGGACACAGAAATCACACTCGTTGCAGACCAAAACATCTGAATGACATCGTCTCAACCTGGTTCCAAGTGAACTCTAGTCGGCTTAGCACTAGACAGTCACCACACAAGTCAACCCTGAATCAACCCAACTGAAGAAAGTGAACCAAATATCCTGGATTTTGGATTGCACGCAGAATTTTAAAAAAGTAGCTAAACAGAGCCAAAGCACAGCGCCAAAGTACTGCAGAAATGTGATGTCATCTGAAAATTTTAACCGACGAGCAAAAGGAAAAAATAAATATTTGATTTGATCAAATGTTTTAAACTACTTATTTACATAATTATCTGATAATGTATTTAGAGCCAGTTCTGTGATCTCTGCACTGAAATTTTTGTGGTTTCTTTGGGCACTTGGCAAAGAATTGCTTGTTTTTTCGCAGTATTTCTGAGCAATCAGTAAATGTTTTATGAGTATGTTTTCAGACCTACACACTCGTTAGATCATTCAGTTATGTTCAACCAACCCAAACCAAATACAAACACACCAAAATTTATTTTTTTACTCCTAATTTGGCATACAGACCAATACTTGTGAAAGCATCATTGGTTGTGCTGTTTGGTCTGGATTTGGATTTATTTGGCTGATTTTACTTGTGGTAGGTTGGACTGGGTTTAGCGTCAACTTAAAGCTATCGTACACTTGCAGTGTGTGAGCTAAGAGTCCTAACATAAGTTCATTTTGAAAAGTGGCCAGTAAGTGAAAGATAACAAGCAGAAAGATGAAGAGAAAGAAAACAAGTTCAAGAGAAGATGAAAGAGAGAAAGAGTACAGGCTTTTCCTGTCCATCTGTGTGTGTCTGATTATGGTGGCTGTTAATCTCTTCCTTACTTTCTCACTTACTTTGTCAGTCTTTCTTTCTCTCATCACCATTTTTCTTCCTCTCTTGTCGGCCCCCCGGTCTTTCTGAGTTATTGAACTGTGGTTTGAATTTAATTATGTGTGAACTAGACCTGTTAAGCAATGAATCACCTTAATTGTTTTTGTTTTATTTTTTCATCAGCCCACCTGAGTATGTGTGCTTATTGTCTTCTTGTTGTTGGTTCATATATACGTGTATTATCCTAACACACAACATTAGTTGTGACCAGGATAAAGCGATTACTAAAGAATGAATGAATAAATAAATAATAACATATAATGGTCAAAGTTATGTTTAAGCTGTACCATTTAGGCCTTATTGCCACATACTTATATGGCTATATAAGAAAAACATAATTTATGATGACAAGGGATGAACAAGCCATTACATCATCTGTAAAAGATCCGAGACCGGATGCACATGCAAGTGCAGATGTTCTTTATTAAACACTAACAAATTAAACCACTGCAGTGAAAGGAAACAAACTAGCAAAATAACAACAAAGGAACAGACTAAGGCAAGGCAAGGCAATTGTCCATGATGAGTGTGAGATCATCAGTGTTATGTCAGTTATCATATAACAACATCTGTGTTAAGCCATTGACTAGCTAGAGCAAACCTAGAATATGTATTTTAAATAGCACATGACATAATCTATTATGGCATTAAACATTAGGACAGCAGTCCTGCTATTGTTAAGTAAGGTACATGTTGTTATAGGAAAATAATCAAAGGCTTTTATTCCTTTTATACCACAGCAATTTGCCTGTGATTAAAATGTTTATTTTACTAATGAAGTATACATCAGGCTTTTTAACATTTGTCCAAATTTATGCTCATATTTAAGTTCAATTCTATTATCACTTACATTATAGCAGTTATAAATAATCATTTACAAACCAGCTTCTCTTTTCTTTCTCTCTTGAAGTCAATAAGACAAAACACACACACAGCTTTACATGTCACTGAGAAGCTGGAAAGTGCAAAGTCCTCTCTCCTGTTAGACTTTTCTGAGGCTGTTACAATGCACTGACACTCGAGACTCATTCTTCCATCCATTTTCTGTACTGCTTATCCTACACAGGGTCATGGGGGAGCCTGGAGCCTATCCCAGGGAACTCAGGGCACAAGGCAGGGGACAACTTGGATGGGGTGCCAACCCACTGCAGGGCACATACACACAGCCATTCACACACTATGGACAATTTGGAAATGACAATCAGACTGCCAATCAGTCTTTGAACTAGGGAAGAAACCGGAGTACCCGGAGGAAATCCCCAAAGCACGGTGAGAACATGCAAACTCCACACACACAGGGTAGAGGTGGGATTTGAACCCCCAACCATGGAGGTGTGAGGCAAACTTGCTAACCACTGAGGCCCAGTTTACACTAGTGCATTTTCATTTTAAAACACCGTTTAATGAAAACGATACTTTTGCTTTGTTTCAGAAATGATCTCCGTCCGCACTGCACGACCGAATACGCATGTCAGATGACCATTCATGCACACTGGGCATGCGCATACAAGTGTAAACAGGAAGTTGGCTGCCAGTCACCGGCAGGCACAAAAAACCGGTGGCCCATGTAGGGTTTACGCCGCTTGAAATGAGATTTGTTGGCGATTGCTCTAATCATAGCTTGCCTCTTGCGCATATAGACAGCTGCAGTATTATAAAATACAGAATTGAACTGCACAATGGCGGCTAAGAATGACAACAAAGCCAGCAAAGATTGCGTTTCAGTCTCCAGGTTGTCGTGTATACGACCAAGGTAGCGTAATGGTCATATGGTAGAGGCTTGATGAATCAGGGAAGGATACGTAATGATCCAGAAGACCCAGTCAGTGGGCGAATGTGGGCAGCCACGCCTTCATTTTCAAAAGTCTTTGTTTTGGTCTGTTTACATTGAAACATGAGCCTGGAGTTTTCAAACTAAAATGGGGTCTCCGGCGTTTCCAAAAGTCTCCGTTTTCGAGGATCAAAAAAACTGGAGTAGTGTAGATGATAGGCATAACCGTAGCAAAAGTTATGCACTTTAAAATGAAAACACACTAGTGTAAACAGGGCCTAAGCCACTGTGCCCCCCGAGCCTCATTCAATAAATGTTTAATAAATGTATACTTACAGAAAACTTCACCATTTCAGTGTTAATCTACCATTTGAATTATAGCCAGAATTACTGTCAGAGCTGCTGTTATAGAAAATTAACAACATCAACAATTATCAGCATCTTCTGACTCAAGAAGACAACAGTAGTATGGTATAAGGAGGTTTTTTCATCAGTGTTTTTATAATTGTCATATCATATGTATAGTAATATCTGTTTTACGCCACACACTAACCAAAGCACAAATAACCATGTGACATAGTATATTATGACATTAAATCTTATGACAGCAATCATGAGTAATGGTAACATAACATGTCATGTCTTATGACAGCACAGGACATCAGACATCAAAGTGTTACCATTTCTCAATTATTAAAGTTTATTATTTAATTATAAACTTTTATAAAAATTATAAACTTTTAATTATAAAATTTATTGATATTTATTCCTTGGTTAGATTCTCAACTTTTGTAGAACTTAAAATAAGGACATTTAAAGGAACATGTTTAAATGTTGTCCTGGGATTAGCACAGGACAGTCTTTATACTTACAGCAGCAATTCTTCAATAGGACAAATTTACCATATCCAGGTGAGATTATCTACTGAAGCAAGGGCATCAACTGTCAATATTATTATCAAAATTAAAAACAGGTGATTGTGTTTAATTGCTTTTACACTTTTTGCCATTTTCCTTCCAAAAATTCTAATCTAAAATCTATCTATCTATCTATCTATCTATCTATCTGTCTGTCTGTCTGTCTGTCTGTCTATCTATCTCAACTCCTTCACAGAATTTTCTGCTTATGGATAGTAAGGACATAGCTTTTTTTTTTTTTTTGGCATGTGCTTTTGTTTTTTATTTCTGTTCTAGTCCTGTCTCCACCCCTGTCCTCCACCCCTGTCCACTGGTTTGGTACCCAGTTGTGTTCATCTGTTTTATGTTAGATCTTGATAAGCTTGTATTTGTCTGCTGATTCTTTGTTTTATTGTGAAGTCTTATCATGCTTTTTTATCATGTCATAAAGTCCAAGCCTAGTTTTCTGTGTTTTCTGTGTTCAGACCCTTGGCTGTCATACAGTTTATGATTATGGATATTCCTAAGATGAAACCTGTCTGTCTGCATAGTGGCCAGTGCTATGATGTCATTTGCAGGATTGCCCTTAAACACACACGGAGCACCCACTCATGTGCCTTTAGCACAAGTTACAGTTGCAGTGAGTAATGATGAAGTCTGCTAGACTACTGTCTGTTGTTGTGCTTTATTTGCAATTCAGATTGAGCCAAATGGTGTTATCACACCCGCTTCTGGGTTTTTCCTTTTTTTTGTTACATTAAGCAAGCTCATCTGGAAGTAAACTTCATTGGAACCAAATGCAGGTAGGAACTGACAGCTGGGAGATCTGGAGGAAAATCCAGACCATATGACTGGTCAGTTTACTGCAGGCAAAAGGTTTTGTTTTGTGCTGTCCCCGTGAATGTAAAGCCATTTCATTAATCACTAGCTGTGTTTCCATCCAAGGGTTTAAAAAATAAAAAGTTTTAGCATGATGGAATTTTTTTTCCATCAAACTTTAGCAGATAAATTGTCAATATCTGAAATGTTACAAAAAACATGGAGAAGCAGGAAAAAATAAAACATGTATGCATAAATTTGCAGTCTTTGTTCTACATATCTGTCTGAAGATGTGAATATGCAGTGTCATGCACAGTTCCAGGTGTGCTAACACAAATATCTTGAATTTAACACTTGTCATCAATGAATTATTGATGGGCATCCTTTACAGTTGATATAATTTAGTAGCCTTTAGCTGGAGGAAGAACAGGAATATGCTTGCCATGTAGTATGCCATACATGTGTGGTACAAGGTGTGCCAAAGAATTATGGTAAACGATTTAGCTTGCCTATGCAATGTTTGGTAACGTCATATGTCTGCACATCATTCTCTCTGTAATAGCCTTACATACTGCATAAACACAATGGTGGACGGTTGTTTTACTGACACCAAATGTTTCTCATGGTCTCTTGGGTGGGAACTGGAGGACAGTGGTCAAACAGTTGGTCCTATGAATGTGTATAGTACTTCAAAAGTTGGTCTTCTCATTCGAAAATGTTGAAGCCAGACATGTTCAGAGAAATTATTATGGACAATGTGGGTTATTTTTCTATTTTTCCATAATTATGTGATGACACATACACGACTCTGCCATTTAAGATCAATTACGTGTCTGTCCTTTGTTCTGTTTTTGGGTCAAGATGTTTCTGTCCAAGATTATGTTTCTGTTTTTGTGTTTTGTCTTATGTTTTTCTGTTATGTTTTTCTCTTATTAGCCTTGGGTATGTCCTTTGCACGTACACAGTAGTATAAAAACCGGCTGTGTCCAACTTATGCTTAGAGTATAGAGTGCCCAGGTGGTCTTTGTGGCACACAGCCAAGTTATTATCAGTTCCAAAGACGTGCTGGCTATATACCAAGGATATGATAAAAGAGTTTTGTTAAGAACTTCTTTCTATCATGCAGGATTCAATGTGAGTAGTATGTGAGTTAAGACACTGAACTGTTCATCCTGTTTTTACGTTACTTTATCTTAAAGGTACAAAATAAATCTGTGTACCAGAAAAGCATGATGAGACTGCAGGCAAATTTGCTAATCAGCAGTTAGCATCTATTAAACCATCATTCAACTACATTTGAATACCTTTTACTAGAGTACACATTACTCAGCATTAAACTTGTGTGAGGGAAATTACTCATTTTAAGTTTGTTCTTGTTCATGTTCATCTGAGGATAACGCATAAGAAGGCCATGTCATGTCACTGAGATCAGTACAGAATGTTTATCTGCTTACAGAGACACAAACATATTCTTCTGTTCAAGGATCGTCTGTCCAAGACCCTGAAACAAAGCCTGTTTGAACTGCCTCAAACTGCTTCTTATCGGTACACAGAATTATGTAATTCTCTGCATTTCATATATATAGTAGTGGTTTAGTACAAGGGTTTCAGAGTGCTCTCGTTATTCTATCCTGCTTTATTCTATCCTGTATTAACCATCTTTCTGTAATAAACCTTTTTACCTTGAGAGGACGAGTCTGCGAGTGTTGTCTAATTATCTAATTATATATATATATATATATATATATATATATATATATATATATATATATTATTATTATTATTATTATTATTATTATTATTATTATTATCTGCTTGCAGTTTCCAAGGACAAAAACGACAACATTTCATCTTTAAAAGGGACATTGTGTGAAGTAGAAACATTTCGGCAAATAACCTACTTCACACAATGTCCCTGTTACCCCAAATATAGTCAATCTTTTGAGACATGTTTGGTGTCTAAAGTTTGGTCTTCTTTTATCTTGGAACTGTGAGGGAAATTATTAATTTTTTCTTTGTAATAGTTTTGTTCTTGTTCTGTTCATGTTCATCAGAGGATAACGTCAAAGATGGTCATGTCATGTCATTTAGATTAGTACAGAATGTTTATCTGCTTACAGAGACACAAACAGGTTTTGCTGTTAAGGGTTCGACCCTGAAACAAAGCCTGTTTGAACTGTTTCAAACTGCTCCTTATCGGTACATAGAAGTGTATCGGGCTCTGCGCTTCATATATATAGTAGATGTTCAGCTCAAGGGCCTCAGAGCGCTCTCATTATTTTATCCTGCTTTCTTCTATCCTGTATTCATCCTTCTGTAATAAACCTTTTCACCTCAGAGGACGAGTCTGCGAGTGTTGTCTAATTTCTACGACAGAGCTACAAGGCTGATGTAGCTAACAAATAATAAAAATTACATGCATCTTCATCTGCAATCTTCATATAATTGCAATGGTAAATTTCATAGTCTCATTTTTAAATAAAGTCTAATTTTGTAAAATAGACAGGATTGTTTGGCATTACATATTTAAGCTAATAAAAAAGTAAAGAACAAACAGTTGTATTTTTAAATGTATTTTTTATTAAATGTATTTCTTGAGCTAAACCTTAAAAGCACACGATTTCAAATGTACAGTACTGTGTGAGGAATTGCTAGACTGTTCTTAATAGGCTTCAGTAGTTCTCATTCATCTCATTGTTTTGTAATCTGAAATCACCACCATTCCTGTAGTTAACTGCTATGCTAATCAGATCCAGATGGTGGGTTTTGTTGCTGTTGCGCTGCCTCACCTCACCCCACTCTTCTTACAGTAATATAAAACAACAGTTTTGCATTTGCATGCAGTTGTGTTTCTTTTTACGGTGTTGTGGTTTTGAAAATGTAAACAAACCACATGGTGTACATATTTTCACAGTGAGACAATCTCAGTGTAGAAGATCGGGTTCATTTCGCCTAAGTACGAGTCAGTCAGATGGCAGGGGTGTGGCTTATTAAGTCCTGTTTATGTAGGTTATAAAATTACTGTGCGGGTTGCATGGAAGTGCGTCATTCTGATCATCATCTTTTCCGCCGCTGCATTTCCGGCGTGGTGTGCGAGTGCCTGGATGATTTTTGGATGATTTTGTCTACTATTTTCTACATGTGCTACAGAAACGGGCTGGTTTGTTTAACCAGCCATGGCTTATCATTGGACCGTCCGACACTATCACCTGGCTGGGCTGGAACTCCGGCTTGCTGCATGGTAGTTTCCATCTTATGTTTATCAGATGGTATTGATGCAGTGTGCAGACATGTTTGCTTAGCAGTCGCCATCACGGCTCATGCTATGTTTGATTTGTTTGTACTTGGTTTCTTTTTTTCTTGTGTTGTCTTTATTATTGTTTTTTTTTTTTTTTTTTTTTAATATTTTCTTTTCCGCTGTATTTTAGGTGCAATTCCTTTTAGGAGGAATATTTTGGAGAATTTTATGTTAGTGGTTTATACTGTTTGTATTTTTTTTTTTTTTCAGAATTGGGCAACCGGAGTCAGGGAGCTCAGCGCTTTCTCCTTTCCCTCTGGTGGTGATATCCTTCACTGACTGCCGTGCTCGATTTTGGGGTGCTGTGTGTCAGCTGTATGTTCACAGGTGGTTGCAGTGTCCTTTGAGTAGGAGATTAAAGGTGACCCTTGTCCTGGGTGATCGTGAGTGCTGACTTAATTCTGGTGTGGTGTTGTATGTGGGGTTTTTTTTGTGCCTTTTTGTTTTCATTGTCTTCTGTGTGTAGCGAGAACTGGAGATGCTGACAGTTTTTATCTGGCTTCTTAAATAAAAATGCTTTGTACTCTACTCATGTCTCATACCTATTTCTAACTGTAAGGCCCCATTAGCAGGCCCCCGGGGTGGCATAGTCAACATATTGAGGTGTGGGGTTCCTTATTTTTTTTGTTATTTTTCTGGTCCTCTTTGTTTATAGCCTCATGCTGCTACATCTGACATAGTCGGCTGGATCTCAGTTGCTGTTAAAGTTTGAGACAATGGTGAGAAATATTTTTTGTATATTGTTTGTAGTTTGTTTTTTTCGTTCTTTTTTTTTCTTTATAGCAGAGCGGTGGTGACTGTTCAGCAGAGGTGTTGTTTTTCTTCCTGGTAAGCATACTTTGCAATGTTTAAACTATGGAGGAGGAATTGCAAGAAATTAGGGATTTAGCGGCCCAATTAAGGGCAGATAATGAGCGACTACGGCTAGAGTGGGTGCCAATTGGGTTGCTCAATCCTGGCACAGCCTCTCTTAGTGTGGCGTCACTGGTTATACCCCAGTTGGTTGGTACGAGTGTCGGGGTGGCAGAGCGATTTGTGTTTATACCAAGCGACAGGTGCTGTCCTAAATTTCATGGTAGGGCCTGTATCTGTATTAACGAGTGGGTTGAAGAGCCCAGGTGTGTATGCGTGTGCATAATATGTCTCTTGCTGATCAAGCCTTCTTCTTATTTGATCATCTAGAAGGAGAGGCCTGTAATGAGATAAATATCAGCCAGAGGTTGAAAAGAGCGATCTAGATAAGATTGTTTGAGCGCTGCGTGAGTTGTGTATATGATCTGAGTCGTATGTTGCATTGCAAGAAGCGTTTTTCTCTCTGTGCTCGCTGGTTTTCTACATTAGCGCTGGTCAGCGGGTATAACCAAGTCCCTGTCTCTGAAGTTGACTGGCCTAAGACCGCTTTTTGTGCGACGTTTGGACTATTTGAATGGACTTGGATGCCTTTCGGTCTATATAACGTCCCAATTATGTTCGAACATTTGATGGAATGGCTTTTTGGAGACCAGAGGCATCAATCTGTTTTATTATGTCTTGATGATATTATTGTGTTTTCCTCATCTGTGCAGCAACATCTGCAGAGATTGCAGGTGGTGTTGGGTTGCTTGAGAGCCGAGGGCCTTAAAGCTAGAGAAATGTGTGTTTTTTAGGGAAGAGGTAAGGAACCTGGGGCATGTTATCTCCGCACAGGGGGTAGCAACAGACCCCAGTAAGATGGAGGCAGTGGCTCAGTGGCCTCGCCCTACAACGGTGTCTGAATTGCGGACCTTTTTGGGTTTTGTCAGCTATTATAGGTGCTTTGTGGAAGGGTTCACCAAGTTGGCTGCCCTGCTACACAAAGTAGTGGCTGAATTAACTGGATATAGGACCAGTAAGTGTCATCAGGAGTTGACTACTGTTCAGTCGGAACAGTGTGAAGAAGCCTTCCAAGCACTCAAACACAAACTCAACACTGTACCCATTCTGGCATATGCAGATTTTGTGCGCCCCTTTATTTTTTAGGTTGATCTACACAGGATTAGGGGCAGTGCTTTCACAAGAGGTTGATGGACCTGTTTACGCTAGTCATAGCCTTAGGCCGGCTGAGCGCAACTCCGCCACTTATAGTTCTATGCGGCTTGAATTTTTTGCCCTTAAGTGGGCCATGACCGAAAAGTTTTGGGAGTATCTGCTAGGCCATAAGTGTTTTGTCCGGACTGACAACAACCCACTCAGTCATTTGGCCACCGCAAAGCTTGGGGCTACCAGGCAAAGGTGGGCTGCTGAATTAGCTGTGTTTGATTTTGAAATTCAGTATAGGTCGGGTAGATGCAATCGAAATGCAGGTGCGTTTTGTGGCAGAGTTCCGCTGGGCAAGAGAAAGGGGATAGCTGGGCGATAGGTGTGGTAGTACCAGAACTGCTGAATCGAATTGTGGCCGTAGAACCAGTGGTTGCAACTGCATTGAGTGCTATGCAAGCTTTGCTGAGTCACTCTGTGCCTGATGTAGCTGCGTTGCAGGAGGCGGACCCAGTTATTGGGGAAGTCTTGAGATTTTGGCAGCAGAGTCAACATCCAGCAGCGATAGAGTGACAAAGTTTGCCCAAGTTAGCCACGATGCTTCTTTGGCAATGGAACCAGTTGATGTCTGGTTTTGCAGCCGGATGTATTGACACAGCTACACCAACAACATGGACACCAAGGTGTTGAGAGCACCTTAGAGTTGGCGCAGCAGCAGTGCTACTGGCCGGGTATGTCGGCCAATGTTGCTCGTTGGGTTCAATAGTGTGAGCGCTGTCAGCTGGTCAAGGATGCTGCTCCTGTTGCCCAAAGTTATGGGCCATTTGTTGGCTTCATGGCCAAACGAGATCGTAGCTATTGATTTTACCATATTAGAGCCTTCTCTCTCCGGTCAGGAGAACGTATTGGTGATGACTGATGTGTTTAGTAAGTTCATTGTAGCGGTGCTGACCTGAGATCAATGGGCGGGGACTGTGACCCAAGTCTTGGTAGATGAGTGGTTTTTTTAAGTGTGGTGTTCCAGGGTGGATCCATTCCGATCAGGGCCGAAATTTTTAGTCCACCCTGATCCAGCAGCTGTGTGGTCTCTACCAAGTGGCTAAGTCTCGCAGCACCCTATATCACCCAGCCTGTGACAGTTCTTTGTTTCCAGTTTACTCCTGTGTTTTGACCCATGTATGTGTTACTGTTTATGATTATGGATATACCTGAGATTACTCTGTCTGCCTGTAACTTTTCCCCTGCTATGTTTCATAACACTGATTCCTGGATTTCTGTAGAAAATAAAGGACCTAATCCATTTTACATGCATCCTGCCTCTTCCAACTGCACAAGTACAAACTTTGTTATAGATTTTTATTTTATGACTTCTACATTATAAAGTCAGTACAAAAACATTTTAGATTCCCAAACATTAGTTTTCCAGCACAAAATTAAATGTCAGTAAAGAAAGCATATTATGTAATACACCACATTTCAGACAAAAAACAATGAAGGCTGCTGGGTTTATCTGCAAAAATAAGAAGCGAGTGAGAAAGTCCAAATCTCCAGAAGAACTGTGACTGGTTCTACAAGATGCTCAATAAAACTTACAGCTGATTTCCTTATAAAACTGCACTAATTGTACCTGAGACTACTAATAATTTTTTTAAGCAAATGGCTGACACACCAAATATTGACTTTGTTTCATTTATGTCTGTTTACTGCTCTTTATAGTTGTTTTTTTGTTGCTGTTTTTTTAGTGTAGAAACATTTAATTTCATTAAGTTTGAAGGCATCTTTGCTCTACAGCATTTCTTTGCATGTGCCTATTAAGACTTTTTGTCATGTATCAGGAAACTCTGGACTCCAGTTCCCATCAGCCACTGCACTACATGTCACATGACCACCTGCACCTGATTCACGTTTCTGTTAATGAGCACTCTTGATAGCCACTGTCTGCACTGTTTCTCTGTCTTTTGTTGTCTTAGACAACCATGTTCCATGTTTCCGTGTTTTGTTTCATGCCACAGTATTTTGCCTAGTTGTCTTAGTGTCTATGTTTTGTTGTTTGTTTATATAATAAATGTTATATATCTGCGATTGCTTCCGAACCCATCCTTGATTCATGACAGAACGAAAGACCTTCAATCGGAAGCAGCAGTTCGCCAGGATGGACGGCTGGGGCGTCAGGATGCCACCGATGTTAGTGGAGTACTTTGCCACGCTGCGCCAAGAGGTGGAGGAGTACCAAGCTGTGCTACGAAAGCAGCAGGTTGCCAGGAATTACCTGGCCTTCAACTCACCTCCCATGTTCATGAAGGACTACGCCATGCCACGCCAACAGGGGGGGGGGGGGGGAGTCTGTGGTCGGGGCTAATACCATCTCCCACCCTCCCTCCCCTATTATGGATCTCGTTCAGCCTGCTCGCTCTGCTAAGGACGCCGCTCCACTTTCCTGTTCCGCCGAGGACGTCGCTCCGCCGTCCTGCTCGGCTGAGGTCATCTTTCTGCCATCCTGCTTTGCGGAGGACGTCGCTCTGCCTCCATGTTCCGCTGAAGACATCGTTCCTCTTCTTTGCTGCACGCCATATGTCACTCCCCCTTCCTGCTCCACGGAGGACATCGTTCCCCCCTCATGCTCCTCAGAGAGCATCATTCCTCCCTTTTGCCTCGCGGAGAACCTCGCTCCTCTCCCTGGCCTCGCGGAGAACTTTGCTCCCCTCTCCTGTCCTGCGGAGGAAGTTGTCCCGCTGTCCTGCCATGCAGACTTCTCTCTGAGCTCCAGGCCCGCTGGGGGCATTGCACCTTTTTTTGCTCCGCTGAGGAGGCCGCTCAGTCTCCTGGTTCTTCTGGGGACATTTTGCCCAGGGGGCCTGTACCGCCAGATGGAGAGGGTGCATGTTTGGGCGCTCCGGGAGTAGTGCCCTTGGGGGTGGTTCTGTCATGTATCAGGAAACTCTGGACTCCAGTTCCCATCAGCCACTGTCACATGACCACCTGCACCTGATTCACGTTTCTGTTAATGAGCACTCTTGTGTGTGTATATATAGCCATTGTCTGCACTGTTTCTCTGTCTTTCGTTGTCTTAGACTACCATGTTCCGTGTTTCCATGTTTTGTTTCATGCCACAGTATTTTGCCTAGTTGTCTTAGTGTCTATATTTTGTTGTTTGTTTATATTATAAATGTTATATATCTGCGATTGCTTTCGAACCCATCCTTGATTCGTGACACTTTTGCACAGTACTAATATTCTGTACCGGGTCGGGCTCTCTCTCTCTCTCTCTCTCTCTCTCTCTCTCTCTCTCTCTCTCTCTCTCTCTCTCTTTATTCCAGGAAGATGGATTATTAACACCTTCTATGTGTATAACACTACGGGCCATGAGTGTGGTTTCTCTCAATTTTTTTTTTTTTTTTTTTCTTTTTTTTTTTTTTACTACAGGACTGTGTGTGTTTTACTCTTCCTCCATAGCAGCACAGGAAAGTGTGTCATTTGACTCTGAATGACCCCATGTTTTTCAGGATGGCACCTTCAACCCCAAACATATCAAACATATACAGCCACTCCTTTAATTTCCTGCTTCATTATTTTATTGCCCTACTGTTCCACAGAAAACAACCTCATAAACCTACCTCACACATAAGATATTGCTGGAGTGCATGAACACAATCTTTAAATTGCAATGGTTACATGTTAAGGCCTGACTGAAATACTCCACAAGTATACCCGTATCATTAACAGAAATCATATGGATATACCACCAATACTGTTTTGGTAGAAAGATTCTGTAGAAAAACCCACTGTGAAGCAATAAGAGGCTGCTAATCACTCATTTAGTGAATACTCATATGTGTATGCTAACGTTGCAGTTTTTACTCGTATACACAATACAATGTTTACATGGTCATCTGCTGTCTGTTCACAGTTGCCGTCACCGCCAGCCCTCCCAGCATTGCCTCTCTTGTAGGGTCAAAAATCATTCACTGCAACACACACAGCATAGAAATCGATCACAGTTATTATCACACAGGTGTAAACACTTCATTATTACCTGCTCATTCTCTGCAATCCCCCAAATATCACCAGGGTGTCATAATGGTATGGAAACCTGATAGTTGAGAATACTGATACACTGAAGGGAGTATCAGTCTTCCACCTACAGAGAGAATCAACAAACCCATGGGTTAAGGATCAATAGAGACTTTTATTGCATCCAGTTTGGTTGGAGTAAGACCAGCAGTGTTTCTGGTCTGACATAGACAAGGTGTAACCCAGCCATGCAATTATAGAATTATTCTGGAAATTATTTGATTTGACATGTAGGGCAATTATTATGATTACTTTATTATTATTTTTTCTTATTGTATTTTGTTTTATTTGTATTTTTTGTTATTATGGTCTTGACGCTGTTGATTGAGATTTGAGCCAATAGGAAGGCAAGGGGGAGCGGAAGTCCCACCTCCGTGTAATATTTCTTTTGGCAGATGCCTGCTTTTTATTTCTTTTTTCAATTGAGCCACGTAGCTGTTGCAACGTTGGAGAACTATATATTTCTTATATATATCAAACTGAAACTTTGCATTGAAGCTTCCCAGTATATACTGCTGCATAATCTTTTTATTTTGTGTAGCAAGAACGGATTTTGGTGAGTTATCTATTTTGAGTTTTTTTTTTAGAACTTGTAATGTAGTAAGTTCAGCTAGCTAGCATAGTTTCTGCATAGCATTGCTGTTGCAGATAATTGATATGTTTACCTGTCCTAGAAATATTGATAGCACAGAAATTACTTTTGTATTGTATGTACCTTAATTCATATTTGAAGAGAGACATGTTTTGTAAAGGAAGACACGATCCAGTCAAAGTGGCTGGCTGCCTCGTGACATTTTAGTTAATTGAATCTTGGAATGGCGGCGCTCATGTGCTAAGAAAGAACACAAAGAGATATGCGCCATTTTATTTTCCTACTTTATTGTGAAGGATGTTTGCAACACATTATACTAAGAATTGTATGGTATTTTATGTTGTTCAAGGTAATGCAATTAATACCCATTGCAGTTCTTTATACTTTGTGGTTATTACTCAGATTATGGGTAAATGTATTTGTGAAATTGAAATGGTTACTATACAGTTGTACAACATTTAGAAATATAGTCTTTAAAACATGATTAGGCTTAATGATTAAGAATCTATTTTTTGGGAATAATCCTATGTTGATGTTGTTTTTAGTTCTTTAAGAAGAACAGTGTAATGACCAGTATAGTGTTGAGATTAATAGAATGTAAGCAATGTCCTTTTTCTTTTAATAAGTGAACAAGCCAGGTTTTTTGTGTGGATGAACAGTCTACTGCAGAGGATTGACACCAGACAGAAGAAACACCAGCAGAGTTCATGGATCCCCTATTCCTTGAATCACTTTATCAAGATTTCCCCAATCAGGGAATGGCGACCCACCCAAACAATTGCATGTATAAGATTTGAACATCTCCCTCAGGATACCCGCCTATGCGACAGGACTGATACAACTTGTGGGTAGGATTTTAACAGAAAGAACCCTTTTGTAAGAAAACCAGAAAACTGTAAATCCATTTATTTCATTTAATTCATTTCCATTTTATTGTGACTCTGTATTTTACTTTAATTAATATTTCATAAGTAAAGCTGGCAACTTAACTGTACTTACTTTGTCCACTGGTTTCAATCCATTTAGTTAGTTATCAATACACCTCCCTCCGAATCTAGTACTGGTCCTATAATATATATATGTGGTTAACTGGTATCATGCCTGTTACAAATGCAAGCTATATGAATTCTATGGCCATTAACTTATTGTTCACGATTGTCACAGCTCAGTCAGATCAGAACTCAATTTCCCAAGATGCAACACTCACTTCTCATGCACGCATGCGCTCACCATCCCTGGAGTTCTGATCAGACACACCTGGCACCAATCACACACACACACTCTCACCGCTAGTACTTAGGGATGTCATTCACCTAGAGTCAATGCGAATTATACGTTCAGTCAACTCGTTTCTCTGCGTTACCAAGCCTATCTAGTTAGTTAGTCTTCTCGTTATCCTCAACCCTTGTTTCCAGTTTCGACTACGCTCTCTGCCTGACCCCGTTTGTGTTGTTCGTCCGATCGCTTGACCATTGCCTGTCTTACGACTACGTTTCTTGAACTTCCCGATACCATGCTCTACACCTGCCGCCCGCTTCTGCTTCTGTGCCGATTCGAGGTTCGTGACCGAATACTTCGCCTTCCAATGGAAGCAGCGGGAGATCCCCGTTGGCCACAAGCCATCAAGGAACATGGCCAGATGATTAGAGACCATGATCACCGTTTCGCAAGCCTGACTGACCAGGTAGCTCAGCTAAACCAAACCGCGCAGTTTTCTACGGCACCGACGCTTACCTCCCACTCCAGCGCCAGAGAAGTATGATGGAGATCCGGCACGCTGCCGAGGTTTTTTACTCCAGTGCTCCCTGTTTTTTTCAACGTACCCAGACATGACGGAGAATCGGAAAATAATCCACTTCATGGAACTCTTAAATAGGAGAGCCTTGACAAGGCGGACAACGTTCTGATCCCCAGCGTTTACCACGACCTCATTGGAGTATTCAGTAAAAAGAAGGCTAGTGGACTACCTCCTCATCGAGATTACGACTGCTCAATCGATTTGCTTCCAGGCACTACACCACCGCAAGGGAGAGTCTATCCGTTGACAGTAACTGAACAAAATGCCATGGAGGAATACATTCAGGAAGCATTGCACCAAGGTTATATACGACCATCTACTTCTCCAGCATCAGCGGGATTTTTCTTCATAGAGAAGAAGGGAGGAGGTTTACGACCATGCATCGATTATCGAGGACTAAACCGGTGTTGCGTCAAGTACCGTTACCCACTACCTCTATTACCAGCTGCTCTGGAACAACTACGCACTGCCACCATCTTCACGAAACTGGACTTACGCAGTGCATACAACTTGGTCCGGATTCGAAAAGGAGATGAATGGAAGACTGGGTTCAGCACAACTTCAGGTCACTATGAGTATCAGGTCATGCCGTATGGGCTTTCTAACGCTCCTTCGGTCTTCCAATGTCTAATTAACGACATGTTACGTGACATGCTGGGACGCCATGTGATCACCTACATAGATGACATTCTAATATATTCTAACTCTCGGGAGGAACATGTTCACCACGTCCGCCAAGTTCTACAACGACTGCTCCATCATCAGTTATATGTTAAAGCTGAGAAATGCGAATTTCATAGAACCACCATTGCGTTTCTGGGATACATCATCAGCCCCGAAGGGATCTCCATGGACCAAGAAAAGATCCAGGCAGTAGTAAACTGGCCCACACCCACGATGATCAAGGAACTACAGAGGTTTCTGGGGTTTGCAAACTTCTACAGAAGGTTTATTAGGAATTTCAGTGCCATCGCCAACCCCCTAACGTCCCTGCTAAAGGTGAAACCCAAACGTCTGTCATGGAATCCAACCGCCCAAACCGCCTTCGACAAGCTCAAGAAAGCCTTCACTACTGCACCCATCATCAAACATCCGGACCCATCTAGACCGTTTATAGTGGAGGTGGATGCGTCAGAGACCGGGGTAGGAGCCATTTTATCCCAGCGGTACGGATAGAGGCCAAAGTTCCATCCAGTGGCATTCTTCTCACGAAAGCTTTCCCCCTCTGAGAGAAACTACGATGTGGGAAATCGTGAACTCTTGGCAGTTAAGTTAGCGCTGGAGGAGTGGAGACGCTGGTTAGAGGGGGCTACACATCCCTTTGTCATCTTCACAGACCATAAGAACCTGGAGTATCTTCGCACTGCAAAGAGACTCACACCCCGCCATGCCCGATGGGCCCTGTTCTTCACCAGGTTTCACTTCACGTTATCATACAGACCAGGGTCCAAGAACAAAAAGCTGATGCCCTGTCTCGTTCCGACCACACAGAACGTGTCAACGAGCACGAGGAGTATATCATCCATCCTTCATGTATCATCAATGCGCTAGAGTGGGATCTGGACCAGGAACTAGAGGAGATTTCCCAGTCGCAAGTACCTGTAAAATGTCCCCCGAACAAACTATTTGAACCTGAAGAGTACCGTCAAGAGCTCATCATCTGGGCGCACACGGTACTCGGTACAGGGCATCCAGGGGCACAGCGCACACACCATCTCCTAAAAGAGAAGTACTGGTGGTCCAATATGGAGGGAGATATACACAAGGTGGTGGCATCCTGTTCATCTTGCGCACAGAATAAGGTACCTCGGACCCTCCCAGCTGGGAGGCTCAAGCCCTTACCCATACCCGAACGCCCATGGTCACACATATCAGTTGACTTCGTAACGGATTTACCAAGATCCCAAGGAAATACCACAGTTCTAGTCACAGTGGACCGGTTTTCCAAGTCCGTATGTTTTATTCCATTACCCGCTCTCCCCACCGCCTTCGTGACAGCCGAACTTCTATTCCAGCATGTTTTTAGATATTTCGGCATTACGGAGGAGATTATCTGTGACAGGGGCCCGCAGTTTACTTCCAGAGTGTGGCCCAGCTTCATGACTAAGATGGGAGTAACAGTGAATCTCACCTCCGGATATCACCCACAAGCCAACGGACAAGTTGAACGAATCAATCAGGAATTAGGGCAATACCTCCGTACTGTCTGTGCCAATAACCCCGAGGATTGGAGCAAGTTTCTGCCATGGGCCGAGTACGCCCAAAATTCACTACGTCATTCGGCTACCAATTTCATTCCTTTCCAGTGCGTACTAGGTTACCAACCTCCACTGTTCCCATGGAACGCAACTCCCACCGCAGCTCCTGCCATTGACCAATGGTTTGAACGTAGTGAGCGTGTCTGGGCTGACACCCACCGACGCCTGAAAGAGACCACAGACACATACAAACGCAAAGCAGATCGCCACCGCAACGAACACCCTAATTACCAACCAGGCGATAGGGTGTGGTTGTCCACCAAGGACTTAAGACAACCTCATAGCTGTAAAAAACTAACGCCAAGATACACTGGACCATTCAAGATCCTCAAGCGAATCAATGAAGTCACTTACCGTCTGGAACTGCCACGACACAGCCGCATCTCCCCCTCATTCCATGTATCACGTCTCAAACCTGTTGTCAACAGTCCATTAGCTACAGAAGTACCATCTGAAACTCCTCCGACCCCTCTGGAAATTGATGGGCAACCGGCTTACCGCGTCAAGAAAATCATCAAATCTAGACACAGGAGAGGCAAGCTGGAGTACTTGGTCGAGTGGGAGGGTTATGGACCTGAGGATCAATGCTGGGTTCCCAAGCAGGACATACTGGATCCACAGCTTACTAGAGACTTTCACGCAACTTATTCTGATCTCCCAGGTCCACGACCCCGGGGGAGGCCAAGAAAGAACTCGGCTCCCGGAGTGAGCCCTTTGGGGGGGGTTCTGTCACAGCTCAGTCAGATCAGAACTCAATTTCCCAAGATGCAAAACTCACTTCTCATGCACACATGCGCTCACCATCCCCGGAGTTCTGATCAGACACACCTGGCACCAATCACACACACACACTCTCACCGCTAGTACTTAGGGATGTCATTCACCTAGAGTCAATGCGAAGTATACGTTCAGTCAACTCGTTTCTCTGTGTTACCAAGCCTATCTAGTTAGTTAGTCTTCTCATTATCCTCGACCCTTGTTTCCGGTTTCGACTACGCTCTCTGCCTGACCCCGTTTGTGTTGTTCGTCCGATCGCTTGACCATTGCCTGTCTTACGACTACGTTTCTTGAACTTCCCGATACCATGCTCTACACCTGCCACCCACTTCTGCTTCCGTGCCAATTCGAGGTTCGTGACAACAATTCTATAACAGCCCCAGTGTGATGGACTTGTCAATCAGTTTAACCAGAGTATCAAAAAATATCACATGGTTTATTCACAAGATTTCTAGTTACTGGCAAAAGTGAATATAGCCCTTCTTATTTGCAGTACGAGAGGCCCCGCATGCCTTCTTAGGGGTTTTCCCCATTCAAATTTCTGTATGGGCAGGAGGCCCACGACATGTTAGATGTCATCATACTGAGAGGCAGAACCTTCAAAGTTGACAAATTAAATTCAATACTTGAAAGGAAAATTCCACACACTGGCTTTCTTAAAGCTACAAAATGATGGATTTTGGACTCACTGTGATGTAAAACTGTGCTCATTCTATAGGATCATAAACAGTGTTACATGAACAGGTCAACACTCAGCTCTTAGAAGGAGAGACCAAGGGGTTAATGTGTCTTTGAACACTGGCTGGAGCCATCCTGCTGGTGGCCAGGTAGTCTTTATCTCTCTATTCCCCTCCTTGCTCCCTGGAAACTGGGGTTGCTACCCCTGAAACATGCATGCTGTTCCCATTCCCTACCGGTCATTTTCTTTCCTCTTTCTCACCCATACAACCCCTACCCCTGCTCTCATTGGTCTCATGTTTCTAAGAATTGCCTAGCCCTTTGGGTTTTTATTTTTCTTTCGCTCCATTGTTTGTACTAAAACAGAAAACCTTCATGTTTCAGACCACTTCACTGACACCTCCATATTGCATCATCAGCAGTGAGAAGGCAGTGTTGAAATACAACAAGGTGGGTTATTTACTTTATCCTTATCATTAGCATTTTTTGTTGCCAAATGTCTTTGTACAAGAAACTAAAAGTACACATTGCCCAATCAAAGTTTTTTGTGTGTGTGTGTTTTAATGAAAGAGTTACAACTTTTCTGTTTACCATTACTGGTATTCAGAGGAAACACAGCACTGAATCCAGTAGAGCATTACAGACTTGAAATACACACCAATGTATTAATCAGAATAGTGGTGTTTGTTCCTTCAGTGTGTCTCTCCATCTCTACCTTTTTCTTTTTCATTTTCCATTTCTGTCAGACCTTTCTCTCTCTGTCTTTCCTTTCATCTGAACATCACTCGTTTGAGAGAAATGGAGAAATGGAGTTTTAAAAAAGCAGTAAAGAAACAAGTATGGAATTGAGGAAAATCCAGTCCAAAGAAGAAGAAGCATTAAATAAAAAAATTAAACAAATTAAAAAGAAACAAAAATGTTTAGAATTTTGAGAAAAAATGTCAAACAACGCTGAAAATGGAAAAAAAAAAAAAACAGCGAAAGAAATGAAAAGACAAAATGTCATGGAAAAAAGACTGGAATAAAAAAAGGGTTAAATAAAGAAGGAAAGAAAGAATTAGAGAGAAGGAGCATATGTAGTATTAGGAAACAAGGATGTAGATTCAGCAGATTGATAGATGGATAGTGTTGGTTAAAAGCTAATTCTGGTAAGCTAGCAGGTCAGAGAGAGAGTAATGGAGAGACAGAGAGACTGGGAAATAAAAATGGGCAAAGAAGTGGATGAGTGTACAGTGATTGATAGGAGGAAAGTACTAGGTGCTGTAGCTAAACAGGGAGCAATAGTGGTGGTGCAAAGATAAGATGGAGTGATACGAAAAGGAGAAGTAGACCATATAAATGGTGCCTGATGGAGACAGAGGACCGAGAGCAGATGAAGATAAGCAAGGGAAGAGAGAGGATCAGTACTCCTTTATTGCTATTGCTAATAAATTACAGCTTCTAGACATGTTCCAAGCCTTCCAATATTTTTTTACTAGAGCAAATAAATACCATCAGTAGTCTACTATGAATATATCCCAAACCACACATGCTATTTATTTTAGAGTTATCATAATTCCATCCATCCATCCATCCATCTTCTGCCGCTTACTCCTTCTTCAGGGTTGCGGCGGTTATCATAATTCCATTTTGAATAAAAGAGATGAACATAATCTCAATGTAAATAATGAAGATTTCAGTCCTATATAGGCATAACTCCAATCAGAGATGACTGAATATTACACTGATGATAATCTGAGGTTAGCAGTTATTACCATAGCAATGATGGTATGAAAGTGCAAACAAGCAACTAAAATAGTGAAGAAACCAAAACAGGAGATGAAGGTCTAAACATGCCGAACATGAGCAAGACTATGGTTTACTAACACACAAACACAACAACAGCAACAACAACAAAAGCTTGGCACAAAGGTACCAAAAAAAGGAACTTACAGTATATACTAGTGTCTAGTATTACACTAGTATAATCAGGGTGAAAAGTGACATGGTGGTGGGAAACGTGACATGCTGGGGTTCATGGGTAATGTAGTTCAGTGCCGATTTCAGTGTAACCGTGACACATGTACATGGCACCACTGATTTGCTATCAGCGTGATACTAAATTTGATATGTAGTGATGCCCACAAAACTTCATAAAAGAGCATGTTTTTTTAATTATTATTATTATTCAAAATGAATGATCAGAGTAAAGCAGACATGGAAATTATTTTGACTCACTTCTATGCCAATAGAATATTTATTATTATTATTATTATCATTATTATTATTATTATTGTTGTTGTTGTTGTTGTTATTATTATGGTTATTATTATTATCATTAACAACAACAACAACAATAATAATAATAATAATAATAATAATAATAATAATGGGTTTATGTTCGCTTTATTATTATTATTTTTTTATTCTTTAATTAATGCCTATAATATAAAATGACTATTTTTCACAGAATTCTCTTGATGGTTTTCTTAGTTCCTAATTCTTCTATAAGTCACTCTGGATAAATGCTGTAAACAATAAAAATAAGCTATTTAAACTTGACAGAATATTCCGAAAAAGTTGGGACAGTATGGAAAGTGCTAATAAAAACAAAGAGGAGTGATTTGTAAACGTACTTTGACTTGTATTTAAACAAAAAATGTATAAAGGTATTTGATGTTCTACCTGATCAACTGCATAGTTTTTCAAAGATAAACGTTTATTTTGAAATTGATGTATGTGACATGTTCCAAAAAAGTTGGGACAGGGACAATTTAGGACTAATAGCATTGTGACAAGTTGAAATAAGAAGGTGATGTGAAACAGGTGAGGCAATTGTCTAATCATAGTATATAAGGAGCCTCCAGAAAAGGCCTAGTCCTTCAAGAGTAAGGACTGATCGAGGCTCGCCAATCTGCCAACAAATGTGTCAGTGAATAATCCAACACTTTGAGAACCGCGTTCCCCAAAGACAAATTGGTAGGATTTGGGGCATTTCACCTTCTAAATTGCACAACATAATTAAAAGATTCAAGGAATCCGGTCAAATCTCGGTGCATTAAGGGTAAAGGCCGAAAACCACTTCTGAATGTGAGTGATCGCTGATTCCTCAGACATCACTGTCTTAAAAACCGTCATGAGTCAGTAAAGGATATCCTGACATGGGCTCAGGAATACTTTACTAAACCTTTGTCTATCAACACCATTCGCCGCTGCATCCACAGAAGCAAGTTAAGGCTTTACTATAATAATAATGAGTCTTTATTGGTTACCTATACATTATAGCACAGTGAAATTCTTTTCTTGGCATACCCCAGCATGTTAGGAAGGTGGGGTCAGAGCACAGGGTCAGCCATGCAAAGCCATGCAGAAGCAGAAGCCATACATCAACACTGTCCAGAAGCACCACCGACTTCTCTGGACTCAGTCTCAACTGAGATGGACAGTAGCACAGTGGAATCATATTTTTTGGTCCGAGTCAACATTTTAAATAGTTTTTGGACAAAACAGCCGTCGTGTTCTCCCGGCCAAAGAGGAAAAGGACCATCCAAGCTGTTATCAGCGACAGGTCCAAAAGCCAGCATCTGTCATGGTATGGGGGTGTCTATAGGGGGTATGGGGGTGTGTCAGTGCCCATGGCATGAGTAACATGCACATCTGTGAGGGCATCATTAATGCAGAAAGATATGTACACATTTTGGAGCAACATATGCTGCCATCCAGAGCAGGACAATGCCAAACCACATTCTGCATCACTTCAGGATGTGCAGTTATTAAATGAAAGTAATAAACTTCACAATGGTAACAGTAACTATGCTTAGTGCTGAGTCACACCACTCCATCATTGGCTGAACAGCACACCCCCATGTGTTTTGTTCCCTATTTGATTAATTCTAATTTGAAGTTGAGTTCAGGGATTTTCCTTCCTCTTATTCATTGTCATTTTGTACAATAGAGAGAGAGAGAGAGAGAGAGAGAGAGAGAGAGCAATTCTTCAGAGGATGAAAATATAAAAACAGTGCATGCAATTGTGTCAAATCCACTAATTGCACTCAGCATCTGTTCCTAAAAGACATTGTGCTCATTTTTGAGATCATTAGCTTTCATCATGCTGAGTGCGAATGAATGAAACTGTATTACCCATTCTCCCACTCTTCTTTGTTACCACAGCAGCAAGGTGTGATTTAATAACCCCCCCACCCCCCAGCCAGTCAACCCCCTGCACATGAACCTGATCCATCTCTCTGGAGATAGTTTTCTGCATGTTAATTGTTTAAGTGTCAAAATTTGTAAAGTCGCAAAGTTTTCTGTAAACACCAAGCAAAAATAAGTGCAACCTCCATCCCATAATTTACTCTCCTTTTATCTATTATCGTTTCCTCACATTAAAAACACTGGCTTCTGATCAAAACCTTTCTTCTATCATGAGAACACAATGGTGACAGGCCCTTGAATGTGTGCGTGGACACACATACACACACATACACACACACAGTATCACATAGTACAAACATAAGCACCACTAAAATGAAGAAAAATGCAGAATAATTATCAAAAAACATCCATCTATGTGCATCTCAATCTATAGAAACATCTGGTGCACCCCAATTGCGAGAGAGAGAGAGAGAGAGAGAGAGAGAAAGAGAGTGAATCAGACCCTGAATGAAGTGCTATTAGTTCTCGATAGCCTTGGTGAGTGTGGGTTTCAAAAAAAGATCTCCCATTAATGTAAACTGAAGTTTGAGATGGCAAAATTAAAGGTGTTTAAGAACTATACCACAAACCTACACAAAGAAATGCAAAGGTCTGTAGAGAAAGTGCCTTCATGTCCATTCTCAGAAATGGAGGTACCAACCTGTACATTTTATTCAATTCCATCCATCCATCCATTTTCTATATCGCTTATCCTACAGGGTCATGGGGAACCTGGAGTATATCCAGGTCCAGTATCCAGTAAATCTATCCAGTAAATCTGTAATGGAATGTTCAGGGTGTGATGGGCCAGGTGTCCATCATAATTATGCCATATATTGTACATAATGTAGGTGGAGGTCTGGCTTTTTAGGTGTGCATCAATGTTTCAAATCTCATGATGCATTAATACAGTGGAAGGAACACAGCAGCTGCATGATGAGTGAGACCTTTGGGAGACTGAAAAAAAGGCATGTACCTGTATTCTGGATCAAGGGTCTGATGGTGTGCAGTGGAAGACCAGCAAGGAACAAGTTGCACAGATGACAAGGGACTGAACAAGGATCTGAGGGACCTCTTTGGAGAGATATGGATGGATCTTCCTGACATCATAAAAACATGTATAGAATAAAACCTTGGAAAACTAAAAAGAAAGTATAAGTACAGTAGATGAGCTGCCTAGACAAGTATTGAGCATCAAGTCCAGCTGACTTCCTGTGATGACCAGGTGATTGGAATAACCAGCTATGACTTTCTGGTTCTTCTGCTAAAAGAACTAAACTACAATACCAGGTTTTAGCTCATGTTCTCTTTGCTGAGAAACATTAGGCTGGATACTGTAATTGGACCATCGCCTCAGACTGCAGGCAGCTGGTCAGTGGTGTATGTGGTCGGACTGTGACCCTCAAAAAACCTGACAAGAGAAATTGAATATGGAATACAAGCACTGAGGTCTTACAGGCTAACTAAACAACCAGCATGCTTGACAGATTTCACTGCAGAGCGGCCAGGATATGGATGGAATTTGGAGTGGAGAAACATAATGTGGGACAGACAAGCAGCTGTCTGTTGAATGAAACAATGTTAATGAGAGGACTGTTATTCTAACTGAAGTGAAATTGTAAGCACTAAAGATTAAGCTTGTTAGCAAAATGGTATAGTTTATACCATATGTGCCATTTTTACAAGCCATTAATTTCAATAGTTACAGGACATAGCCACAGGAAGTGGCCAGTTGATATGGTAACGAATAAAATATCACAGCTGAAAAATGCTTAGCTAGCTAGTAGAGACCACATGCTAAGTAGCATATACTATAGGTACTGTCTTGACACACTATTTACTGCAGTCTTCACTGCGGTTTGGTGTTTCTACAGAAAATAATCAGTTGTTATAATAGCCAGGAAAACAATGTGGCTACTATATTGTTAGCTAGCTAGCTAACACCAGTTTTAGTACTTTTTATATGCAGCAGTATAGATGACATTTCGACATTTTGTGTAGTTGCTGTGGTTTGGGACGTAGCCCATGAGTTTTGAAAAAAAAAATCCTGCACATTTGGAGAGAAATCTGACCTAGTTTAACTTCCTGTCTCTTTAGTGTCTGTTCTTCCCCACACAGTGCTGCTGGAGCACAGCTTAATTTCATCAGACACAATAAAAGAACACACACACACACACACACACACACACACACACACACACATACACATGCATCACCAGGGATGTTTTGGCGGCTGGGGCAGATTAAATCAGATTATTTGCACTGCTTTCTCACACCTGGTCCAGTTCAGAGGAGCTAACATTTACACACAGCTGAGAGAAAGGCTGCAGAGCAAAGTGTGTGTGTGTCTGTGTGTGTTAAAATGTGTTAATGTGTAGGATGCCGTCAGTATATGTTGGTGGAGGAGTGTGTGTGTGTGTGTGTGTGTTTCACTGTCACTAGTATAATTTTCAGCCAAATCCTCAAAGCACTCTTTGCTTACTCAAAGGACTCTTCAGAAATGTGAGTCAACTCCCAGTGTTCACCTAAAAGAGTCGACTCATTCGCGAATGACACATCACTTGTAAGCGTAGATGTTTGTGGTTGTGTGCTGGTGTGTGTGTTCCTGTTGAAATGGCTCATCTCTGGTGCAGAATTACGTATGTTAAATCGTGTGTTTATGTACTAGTTCTGGTAATGTGTGCGTATGCTCAAACTGTGTGTTGTGTTGTCTGGTAGAGAAAAGTGTGTTTGTTATGTATTTGTTATTTATTGTCTGGTGCGTGTATTGCAGGAGTGTCTGTGCGGCTCCTCATTGATGTTAGTGTTTACGTGTAATGATAAGATGTGTAGTGCTGTGGCTCAGACGTTGTAATCTACACACAATTACACACTGCGACACAGGAACACACTCCAGACCCGGTGTGACAGGAAGGCCTGTGGAGTATCACTGTTGTTTCAGTGACATCACTGTCTGTGGAAGTGTTTTTATTGGATTTGGGACCTGATTGAATATAGTTTTATTTACAGCAAATGTGGAAAACATGGAAATGGAAATTGTGGTGAACGTTTGAAGGTTTGAGCACTATTGCTAGGCAACTGGGAAATACAAATAAAGTCCCATATTCCGAGTTGGCGACTTACGTTGGTGAATTAAATTCAGAAGTTGTGTGATTAATTTGGTTTAGGTTTACATGGTATTAAGTTGATTTTCTCGGTGCGCCATTCAGATTATGCAAATAACCTTTGTGTAGTTTGTGCCACCAAGGTTGCAAGATTTTTTCTCAATTTTACTTGAACACTAGCACTAACCTGTAAAACTGGGGAAAAAAATTAATCAGGGATAGAAAATGAAATTTGCTCTTGGGTGTAATAAAATGTAACATAAAACTAAGAGATATTTTTTTTATTAAGAAAAGATTAAAAGTCCAATAATTTGCTGCTTGAATAGTTCTAATTTTGTTCATCACTGCAAATTTGATTTAATTTGAACCTATGGCTTATACACTCATTAATCGCTTAAAAAATAGCACTTGATGCAGCACAACCTATTATTTTGCATTGCATTTTATTTTTTAATATTGTGCTCACAGTGAATTGTGCACCAAAGTAATGAACTTCATAGGATACTAAATCATCATGAAATCATAATTGTGTGTGCAGGATGTTAGTTATTTTATCATGCTTTTAGTTTGCTCTTTTATTGTGCACTGAAGTTGTTCTGTTATCTTGTGGTGGGCCAAAACCTTACTAAGACACTTTATGCTTAGCGTTCTGTATGTCTTTGCAAATTATATCTGTATTTCAATGCCTTTATTAACCATTATGGCCTGTGCTTTGGTTCAGTCTCGTGTGGTCCTTTTTAAAACCATCGAGCTACTTCTGTCATTTGTATTAGTGTGCATGTGAGAGAGAGATTAAGAGAGTTGAACAGTGAAGTGTTCTGGCGGTAATGAAGTCGCAGCAGGTACTGATCAATATGCAAAATGCTCTCATTTGACTGGTTTCGAAACGATGATTGTAATTGGATGTTATCCCGAATAAATTTACATCCCATAATAAACCATGAGGAAGCTTACAAGCTCAACTTTACTAGCTTAAAATTCTCATCATGAAGTTATGTTTAGTTGTTGTTATTTTTTCTCCTGTAGAAATCAGCATCATCATTCCACCATAGACGTGTTCCAAATGACACAACATAGATCCCATGAACACCTCTAACGCAAACACCTCATGATTGATAATACATTGCTGGTATTCTGTATTGTGTTGGCACTAACAGACATGACTACAAAATGTAGAACTCGTAAAATAGCGGCATATGTAGTAAATACTATACATACACAGTCCTGATACTCATAATAAACGGTGTGTGTGTGTGTGTGTGTGTGTGTGTGTTTTCTCTGCATGCCTCAGCATGATACTCATAAACTCAGTGGGTACAATTGCAGTTTTTTAGTCTCTAGCATTTACTCAGGATAAACACCTGCTTCTGCACACACACACACACACACACACACACACACAGTCAGTGGTTAAGGTTGTGATGAATAATCTGTGGAATAACCACAAAGTCTTGGCCTGTGTCCCAAACTGCATAATACCACGAGTTCCACCTATGGCATATAAACATAGTTTTTTATTTTTATTTAAAATTCAAGTACAATTTTTGCACCACAATGACGCTTTCACTGGTTACTATGGCAACTGGCATGGCCTGCAGCTACATTCAAAACCAACATACAGTACTGCTGTATTAAATAATGTGATACTGTAGATTACCAAATAAGACAAGCTATTTTGACAAAGTGATATTGTATGGAGGTTTTGGACATGGAGAGAATATAACACACACAAGCTACATCATGATAATTAAGCATTAAAATTCAACTCGTTTTAAAAAAAAAAAAACGACTGTTGGCATCTTCAGACTACATTCATCACTCTTCAAAGTACACACTTTTTCGATTAGCTTTGCTCTAGGCTTTTATTACTGAATTGCTCTTTAACTGAATAACTGAAAACAAAAGTATTTGAGTTTAACGGGTTAAATGATGTTCCTTTCTGAATTATGCAAGTGCACAGTACATGATTTTATGCCATTTTTTTCATCTCACACCAACCGGGGACTAATCACTGAGCGTGCTCATCCTGTAATAGCAGTTTGTTAGGTGTGAGCTGCTCTGTGAGGAAATTGCACTAGTCATTCCCACAGACAGCCAAAAGTACGTTCAAGTACGTTGGAAACTATCAGGAATAATGTTCATTCATGTCAATTATGGCTGTTCCGCTGGGAAAGATCCTCCATGTGGTAATTCTGATTCAGAATTGTAGAAGATTTCTGAGTCTGATTCTGATTCTTCAACTAAACTGCTGTGGCTTTCATTTAAACTGTGAACGTGTACATGCTGTAAAATGGTCAAATAGTTTAGTTTATTGTATAATATGGTATTTATTTATTTATTATATGATGTTGAATTGTAATTGACAAGGGAGACATGGTGGCTTAGTGGTTAGCACATTTGTCCTGCATCACTGGGGTTGGGGGTTTGATAAGGTATGGAAAATGGATGGATGGATGGATGTAATTGACAAATTGTTCCACCTATTTCAGTTTGTTTAAAGCAACAGCATGTATAATGTTGTAATTCTACTCTCTCTGGTTCATCTCGATCTCTCTGTTCTATGTCTATGTCTGATGGCCTTTTCAACATCCCTGTCAACTTTTGAGAATTTTGGTAGCCCAACTCTAATGCTCTGCTTCATCACTTATGAAACCTACATACTGGACTCTCTTGTTCCCCTGTTCCACTTGCTTGCCTCATCACCATGTAGTCAGATTTCTTGTGCGCATGATGTGATGATGTTTGACGTGTCTCGGATGGCTTATGACGAATATGTATAAAACTACAATCAAATCTGCCCTGACAGCTCTGACGTAAGTCTGACTGTGAATTACTATTACCAGATTATGCAGATGACTCACATCAGCTCAGGAACACCATTTTAAAGAGGGTTTTTTTTTTTTTTACTCAATAATGTTTTCTTATTTTTAGCTCAAAATAAAATGGTATACGCACTGTAGCGAACATGAAACATAAATATATGTTAAGGCCATACATGTGCACATTCACATCGGAGATTTTCTACCAAATGACTTAAGTGCAAGAGCAAATATATGGCATGCAGTGAATACAGGCAATGACAAAAGGAAAAAAAAAGAAATTCTCAGGGAAGTGGGCAGGGGGGTGGCAGGGGATGGGCGGGGCGAGGTCCTGATTATTCCAAAGGCTACTCTGTATTCTATTCAAAAGCCTTTCTGGTGTGATATTGGAGCAGTATACATATTTTTTTCTTTTTTCACAGAACAGATTATCATTGCTGTCCTTGTCTTTCCAATTATTCTCTTAGACCACTACAATATCCTGCTCACTGGCTCATTTCTCCCTAAATCTTGCCCGGTGCATCTTTACAGAGAAGAAGACTTTTCTGCCTCTTGGAGGTAGGAACTCACAATCAGTCTGAAACCTAGACAATTGCAAAGCCAGATTGAGCTATATATGCATGTTAAGACTTCGCTGATACTGGCCTCAGAATTAAATTGGACCCACACTGCTGTTACCTTCTCGGTACTGAGCTCGTGAAGAAGTCACACAGATACAGAGGTCAGTGAAAGCTTCTTAGTTTAATGCTGATATAACCGAGTGTATATACAGAAAAGGAGGAAGAGTCTGATCATTGCTTTGACCTAACTAGGAATAGAGAGCTTACTGTGTCAGAACAGGGACAGTGACAGGGACTTCTGTGTAAGAAGATGAGAAGATGTACAGGTTATCAGAGAGAGAGAGAGAGAGAGAGAGAGAGAGAGAGAGCATGCCTACGTGATGTGGAATTTATCATTGCAGCACAAAATAAAATCTCTGTCCAAAAAATGAAAAAGTTCTACTGTTTTTTTCACCTGTCGTTGCAATGGTGACAAGAATGATTATTTGACAGAGATTGTAGGACCCAGCCCTTTGTCCGAGAGCCCTCCTGGTGAAGGATCATGTAAGGAAGGGGTCACAAAGGGCCACGCCACCAACTCCATTTCCCATCCTGCACTGCGGCCTACAAACATGGCCACCTTCATTTTGATCACGCACACCTGCATTCCATTCACAGCACAATCACAGCCACGGTACCGAAGGACGTTCATACCACTCACTCACTGCAAAGTATACGCACCATTCCTTGTGTTTGTGACGATACCAAGCCTGTTTATCTCTCTGCCCGTGTTTTTACGTTATTGACCTCTTTCTGATTAGTGTTTTCTGAGATTGTCCTGCCTTTGATATCCTGTTTGTTGATCGCCCGACCTTTTGCCTGCTTATTGATTCTGATTTTTGCCTACATTTTATATTTGCCTGCCTGGATCTTAATAAAAATCTCTACCAGCATTTGCATCTTTCTGCCCATTTCGCTCATGTGACAGCCGATGTGGCTGCACGTTTTAATTCCAGCCTTTCAGGAGGCACACGTGATAATTGACTGGAGACCACGATGAACTGATTAAACAAGTGAAACCAAATCTGCTTGTTTGGAATGAAATCCTACAGCCATACTGGCCCTTTGTTGATACAACTGAAGACCCCTGATGTAAAGTATGAATAGAGCAGTGATTCTGGGATTTTGAAAGTCAAGTAGTGTGCCCTAGGCATTTGTAATGTTTTAAACAAAAAACTTTGTCTGCTGATTAGGTATATGCCGTGTGAGAGGTCACAGAGTGCAGTGTGTGCATGTATTTGTGTTTTTGGCCCATAGAGTGCTGTAATAGTATGTATTTGTGCAGTAATAACATCCTCATATTGTGTGGAGTGAACCACGCCTAGGGCACACTACATGACTTTCAAAACACACACACAACGCATTTTACACTTGGCCAACGGTGAAAAGTGGATTATTTATAAAGACAATATGCAAAGATTCCTTCTTCTGAACATTTCTGAGCACTAAATTAAATATTAATTTAAAATTAATAAAAAATTGTCATTACCAGTCAGGTCTAGTCCAAATTATTATTTATGAGTTTAATTATTATAATTGTTTGTCAGTCATTTCAAATAAACTGCTCAATAATAAATTTAAATTTTAATTGATCAATATTGTTTTACTCATTCCAACTGTTGCTTTTAAGCAAAATAAATAAATAAATATTACTCTGCTGTTATTTTTTACTGGTCATTTCCAGTCTCATTTCTCTTGTCTCATTCTGGCCCAATAGAATTTTCCATATCATTTGATTATTATATGTTTCCTGATGTTCGTTTTTAATCTGAATAATATTCTGAAAATAAACAGGTATAGGTAGGTATAATGTATTTTTTTATTATGTGTACCATTTAAAAAGTATGTTAGAAAATCTTAGAAAATATTTTTTTAAACATTATCAGCTTAACATACACAACCCAACATCTTTACTGGACTGTATATAGAAAACAATATTATCCAGAACATTTGTTGTTTGCTTTTCCCTATCTGTAGAATTATTTATTACTTGATTGTGGCTCTGTGTGACATTAGCTTTTTTTAAAAAAATAAACCAATTCCCCTAGTTTTTTGTCTCTCCCTCTTCATCTCTCTCTCTCTCTCTCTCTCTCTCTCTCTCTCTCTCTCTCGCTCTGTCTGAGTGTGTGAGGAAGTTGATGGTGATTCTGTGTAAATATTATTCAGCACGCTCGCTGCAGTTCAGACTTTTCCTTTTCATAAATAAACTAAGTGTTAAAATGGGTGGAAAGTTCAGCGTTGTTTCATTGTTGCGCCCAGGAGTACGGGAAATATCACACTCCCCAACTACACACACACACACATATATACATCAGCAAGTGTGTGTTTACTGTGTATTTAGTCACCCTACTCCTACTAAACAATGTGAAAAATAGCAAGGACTTTTTAATTAAAACAAAAAAACATGTTATTCTCATATTCCTAAATCTTTTTCTGGAATTGTTTTAGAAAGATTATTGTACTGCAGAGAATGTTTTTGCGCTGCCTCCTAATTTACCAGACACTTAGAGGTATGCTGTTGTAGGAAAATAAACACATTTACTTTTTTATTATTATTTAATTTATAGTTAAGTAATCATTAGAAAGGGCTGATACTTGAAGACTCCTTCCAAAATGCTAAATAAACATCTCCTCACAAAAGACTTCCATATCAACAGTTACACTCGTTTTTTCAATCGGTTCATGTGGAGCTTCCGTCATACAAGTCCCTGTGTTGTTACTATGGAAACGATAATGTATTAATATAACGCACTGTAGCTAGAAACATTGTTTGAGCTGCTGTGATAGAAAATCAAACATTCAACAACACTTTGGTATAAAGCCATGTTAGAAACACCATTTAAAATTTTAGTGTTCTCCAATGTGACAGTATTTTTCCAATTCAAATCTGTCATGTTCATGTCTACGGTCCATGAATTTCTTCCTCTTACATTAAAAATGGTTTGTTTTCGCTTTCTAGGGTCCACCCTTTTCACTGTGTTAGTTTGTCAGGGTGGTGTCTGTAAAACTTTCACATCCAGTTGTCTATAAATGAACACAGCACACATAACACAGAGCTAGCAGGTTTCTTTTCCTGTCGTGCATGTTTGTATAGAGATATGATCACATTATTTTATCATGCATATGGTATATTACAAAAAAAACTACAAACATGGTCTTGTGGCACATGCTAATAAAAAGTACAATGCTTTAAACCATATAATTGTAGCTACTATTATACTTGCCAATTTACTCAGCCTGCATGGCCATGCTGTTTGGTTTTTCTTTAGTTAGACTCCTGGTGAAGTTTGTTTCTCATGCCTAGAAACTTCCCATCATTCCATGATTACTGGAAATGTTTAAAATGCTGGTGTGATTTTAACCACGGGTTTAAATTGAGACACATTTGATACACTCAAGTTTTGTTTTGTTTTTTTTTGTTTTGTTTTTTTAAATGAACCAGACTCAACAGAAGGGTGAGAAGCAATGTGCAAAGTATTTATTAAAACACAATCCAAAATCTAGAACAAACAAAGGTCATGCACAGTAAAGCACCGATCTTCAAACCAGAGGGCAATCCAAAGAGCAGTCAAGCTGGGAGTAATTTAATTAGCACGTAGACTGAGTTAGAAATGGCAGTGTCCCAGTTAGGAGCTCCTCCAGTTAACAGTGAAATCTTGTTAATGTCTTGATGGTGAACAGAGGGAGAGCTAGTGAAATAGATAGACCATCGCATGAGGAAACTTTGCATTTACCCGGTGAGCCATCATATTAATCAGGTAGCACTACTCGGGGCTTTGATGCATTGACTTAGCAGGTTAGCTTTTTGTACTATGGAATCTAGCATGATGGCCTTGAAACCCAACCGTAAACTTCTGCTGGTGAGGATCCATGTGCAAAGTATTTATCAAAATTCTAAATCCAAACAAGCAAAGGTTAATTGAAACTTAATAATACACCAGTCTTCAAGCAATAGGGGTATCCAAAGTGTGGTGAAACTGGGAATTGCAAATAATCTTGCACAACAAAGAACATACACTACAGAAGGTATTGGCAAGACTTTTTAATGACTATTGGAAAACCATGTGCTTATATAGACCAGAACAGGAAGTAAACAGGTAAAGCCTAGTTCACACTACATGATTTTAAGCCTGATTTGCAAGTCGCCGAGCTCGCCAACAAAAACCCTTTGATCGGAGGCATCGGTGTCACCAGACAGATATTTGCATTGCTAAATATCTGGAGCTGTTGGGCAACTCCACATCCTGTGGTGTGAAAAGTGTCATCACTGGCAGTGATCGCAGCGATAAGCTACAGCCAATGAGAGAGCAAGGCATGGGGTGAGGTCATCGTGAGGAAGGGAAACCTGCAAAACCTATTGCAGAAGCATAAAGGGGAGAAACTGTACAACTTTTTAACATTCAAAGAAGACGGCAATGATTCTCTTTGTAGCACACACAATCCCTGCTGCCCACTTGTGTTTATCCATTCTTTCACCCACTTTCATTGTCTTTTCCTTTTTGGGGTTTCTTCAGCACAAATCATCGCGCAAACATCTCGCATTGCTTGTTTCTGTTCTACGTCCATCTTCAAATAAACAACTCCTGTTTCACATGTGGTTTTCACGTCATATCTCCATGTCACTTGTCGCATGTTTTTTTCATGACAAAATGTAGTTTGGAAACCAGATACTGTCATCGGGTGACAGAGTTGTTGTCGGATCATGTAGTGTGTGACCCTGTGTCGCTGAGCAATTGTGTAGTGTGAACGACATAAAGGCTCCCGATTTTACAAGACAGCAAGTCGTGTAATGTGAACAGCACAGCGATCTGCCAACGTTCAAAGTCATGTAGTGTAACTTAGACTAATGAACTCTGGAGGGGTACTGCTCTGGGCTGTTGTGAGACAAGGTTATGTCCAAGTCCATCCACTATGTTTGCATCCACCTCTCTCCCTTTCTTCCTTGTTTGTAATCATTTTTTTCTGCCACAGGTGATATGATGGGTGGAGCTCCAAGGCCCCCAGTTTAATCCTGAGCTCAAGTTACTGTGGTCTGGCTATGCTAAATTGTGGGAATGAGTGTGTTAATTTGCCCTGTGATGGACAGGTGTCTGATTCAGGGTGTGTCCCAGTCTCCCACCCACCGTATCCATAAAAAGTCACATTGGTGCTTTACTATGTGATATAGGACAAGCTTATCTTGGCAAGCAGAAGAAATGTCATTGTGGTTGCTATCTAACAATACTTGCATACTATGTCTCTGTGCCCACGACTCTACGTGTTAAAAGTAGGCATGAAATGTGTATGGAATAAATGATGGGTGTGTTCAGCTCTCACAAATTGTGTGTGATTGGCTGGTGCTCTTTTATGATGTCACCTCATCTCTCTTCTATACAGTCCCATAATTCCAGCTCCAAATATTCCTGGAGCAGGTATGTTAGGTCATGTCATATTGTTATCTGATGTGGTCATGGCAGTTTATGGCAGCAAAGAGACAAACTTCGACATAAATCAAATTATTCATCATTCAGTTACACAGATAAGAAGAGAGTGACAGAAAAACAAAGGTCAAACTGAGAAAAATGGTGGGAAATCAGAGCAAGTATCAATAACAGAGAAAAAGAAAGCATGAGAGGGAGAGGAGTAATATATTTCTTCAGTTTAGCTGATAAGGTAGTTATCAGTTATCTTTCTGGTGCTGAAAACAATTAAACTACTGTTTTTTTGTTTTTGCAGAATACCTTAGCTACCATGGTAGCAAGCTAACTAATGCTACTGTAACTAGCAAGTAAGTAACCAGCAAAAGTTTTATTTGATTAGGTCGCAACTTTAATGTTGGTGCATTTGATGTTTTGAGGAGAAAATTTGCATTAAGTAAGAGAAAATGGACAAAGCAGGGTTCATTATATGGCATCCCTGACGGGCAAGGCAACTAAAAAGTCCATTTAAAGACAAATTAATTTTAAATATAAAAAATACTCAACTATAATTTAAAAAGAAGTCAACTTAAAGAAGTTAACACTGAAAAAGGAAGTACATTTTAAATAAGCAGCTAACTTTTAATAAAATGTCAACTTTAAATAAAAGAAGTCAACTTTACTTAGTCAACTTTTAATCAAATGAGTCAACTTTCAAAAAAAGAAGTCAACTTTCAAAAAGTTGAATCAATTTTAAATAGACAGAGTCCAATAAAAAAAAGTCAATCATACAATTATGACAAAAGTGAGTATTTCCATGTCCTTGGTTTAAGTCGAAACTGTGATCACTTAAATATAAATTTATTATTAGCAAAAGGCAGTGACCGAAAGCACATAGGTCACAACTGGTATTATTAGTATAATATTATTATACCTAATATTAGGTGTTGTGATGCAGTGTATTTCCTGTTTAACTACGAACCAGTGACCCAGGATTTATGCTTCATTGTGTTAAAGAAGTTTTTTTATGGGAACAA
Organism: Ictalurus furcatus; assembly: GCF_023375685.1. Lineage (NCBI taxonomy): Eukaryota > Metazoa > Chordata > Actinopteri > Siluriformes > Ictaluridae > Ictalurus > Ictalurus furcatus. The sequence goes on along the minus strand of NC_071256.1, from coordinate 14,409,821 downwards.
CATGCATCAGACATCCTGCTGTGTACCAGAGTATAGAAGATGATCAGAAAACACACACACACACACACACACACACACACACACACACACACACATTTTGCTTTATCAGAAACAGGCAAGGAGTACAAATGACAGGAAGGGAGGGGGAGGAAAGGTGGAAGCATGAGAGTATGTAAGTGTGTGAGATTATGTGTTGGAAAATCAGTTATTTTGAACCAAACACAAGATGCAGCTCTTTTAATTTGTGAAATTTAGTATAGAAAAAACCAAAGATAGATAAATTGTGCTTGTCCAATTAAACTCAAATTTGGGCAGCGATGAAATAAACAACAATTTACAAATCAAATGATTCATTTATTTTTTAAAAATGAGGCATTGATTTGAAGACATACTGTTATTACAGTAAATGTAACAATTTATTAGTTATATAGTTACATGGATATTGTTCTATGAATAAACAGACAAAGTAGGGATGTAGGTGTAATATGAATACATTGTTCAGATTGAACAGATAATGCTAACCGGATATGAATACAGATACGAATAGGAGCCACAATATTCACTAGAGGTGTGCACGGAACAAACAAGTTGCACAAGTGAGGAAGGAGATTTTTTACTTTCATACTTGAAAGGTGCCAGTATGAAGCTTGCTGGACAAAAACATTCAAAGATAAAAAAATATATATATATTTGAACAGCAAATAGGCACACTGTTTTTTAGTCAGTGGTTTGCTTCAGTAGCGCAACCTTACTTCACCACCTTACTTAACTTTGTAATAAAACCATATTCATACCTTATTCATACATATACAAACTACCCTGAAAATAACAAAAGAATTAAGTTGTTTTTTTTCTAATAGACCAGCTGCTCAGCGTAGCCCAGCAGACACTGTACACAGGGGTTTATCAAGAATATTTTTAAAAGTAATGTTTATTAACATTTTTATTAATATTTAAATATTAATTAGTACATTCTTTGTACATGTTTTTGATTATTTTAATGTACATTCCCCATCAATTTTACAATCTTTAGAATGAAATGATGCTTAAACAACCCAAGTTTGACTAGCAGCAGCACTGCACCAAGATACGTAATAGGTAATGATAGCATGTCCAGTGAACTTTTCTGATATCTGATATTACAGTATAAGGTGGCTGTTGTGGTCAACTATAAGCAACAGCTTCCTGATATGGGAAAGACATTTTGAAAGATAGTTATCTAGCTTATTCGGACACATTAGATAGAACGCTTGCCGGAAAGTTCCACAGAGCATCTACCTGAGACCATTTATGAACTTGAGTGAAGTGGGGGAAAAAAACCTTCCAGTCTAGGCTACACCCACTTCCAGCTTAAATCCAAATAGACATATACAGTAGATAATATTTTGTACACTAAAGATCAAGATGCAGACCGTGGTATTGTGTTATACCCCAAACAGAGAGGCTGTTTCTCAAACCTCTTCCCAAGGTCCTAGCTGTTTATTAAATATCACCAACACATCTGATTCACTTTAATAACCCCCTGTTTATGTGAACCAGGTGTGCAAATACATGGGTGTATTGACCACTAGATTCCTTGAAAAAGGCAGATGGATTTGTTTTGACAAGTGAATGTCAACCCAGCACACGGGATTTTCAAGACATGAACTTGAAGAAACCGGAAATGGTGAAGTCAGAATATTGCCAAAACAGTTGGTATTTGATAAACAATACCTGAAGGTCATTTCCTTAAGGGACAGAATGAAATAAAGCTGAACGCCAGCTTGGTGTACTGCACCAAAGTCAACAATGACTGTGAGAAGACCTCTTATGAGAAAATGTTTAAATGGGTTGCCATTAATTAACCATAAAGTTGAACCGGAAAGGTAAAACTTAAGAAACTGCAGTGAGAAATATCATGTGACAATGCTTTATAAAAAAGTGTAAATAGTTATATTTACTGTATGTGTCAGACGCTTTTGTTCCAAAGTGACTTACAATTAAAAAGAGATCTTAGGAATGTGACAGCACATTGCAGTGAGCCACCATATTATACAGGTAGGAGCAGTTATGAAGCATTAAGTTAGGAATAAAAGACTTGGTGATATATTATTATAGGAAAATAATCAACGACAGAGTGGTGTGATGCAAGGCAGAGTCACAAACTAGATATTTTTTCCAAAGATAACATGTCCTAAAGTGTTTTTTTTTTTTGTTTTTTTTTTTGCTTAAACTAATTCAATTTGTACTCAATTTGTATTTTTTTCACATAGCAATAACATTACCACATCATACATTTTCTAAAAAAAAAAATAAAATAAAAAAAAACCTATTATTTATAGTCATCTTTAATTTTGCAGATCATCCTTGAAAAGTTTATCACTTATGTTACTCTACAACAGTTTTAAACTGTTGTTCAAGAGAAAAAAGTGCATAAAACTTAAAGTTATAGGATTACAAAGCACTGAGACTCCTTACATAAATGTTAAATAAACGTCTCCTTACAGAAAACATCACCATATCAACAAATATGCATTGTCTGTTAAATAACAACACATTTTTAATTCAATTATTTTTAGAATTCCCTGTGAATTAGCTGTTACTATACAATGCGTTAATCTATACTACTATAATACTACACTATACATTAATTTAATCCTGTGATTTGAATTATAGCCTGAACTCTTGGTTCTGATCAATCAGTTCAAGTGAAGTTAACTAACCAACATTTTCTACTAAGTTACTTGCTATTAATAATCTCGCTACAGACAGAAAGTCATTGTGGTAATTGGAGAGAAAAAAATAACAGTGGTGAATACAATATAGACACTTCAGTGGGGATCATGACATAGCTGGTGCCCAACATGCTATGTGTGAGTGTTTCTGACATTACTGATTTCCTGGGATTTAGAATTTACACAGAATGGTGCTCAAAACCAAAAAAGACATCCATTGTGTGTCAGGTCTGTGGGTGGAAAAGCCTTGTTGATGAGAGAGGTCACAGGAGAATGGCCAGACTAGTTGTAGCTGTCAGGAAGGATACAGGAACTCAAATAATCCCTCTTTACAACCATGGTGAGCAGAAAAGCATCTCAGAATGCACACCATGACAAATCATGAGGTGGATGGGTTACAACAGCAGAAAACCACATCTGCTCATGTCAGCCAAGAACAAGAATTTTAGATCAGCAGTTTCTAGAATTTAGCCCATCTGTCACCAAAAACCATGCAAGTGTACCGAGATTTGTACCGAGATATCACCTATACCTGTATGATTTTATGCATTGTGCTGCTGCCACATGATTGGATGATTGGATAATTGCATAAGGGGTATGGGTGTTCCTATTAAAGTGGTCGATGAGTGTAATTTTCCAGTTTTCCTGCCAAAGAGGGGAGTAGTGAAAATCTGTGACCTAACACAGAGTTGTGATTTGTGTCATACAAATGAATTGTGCTGCAGCAAAAAGATGCCAAAACATTACAAATATCAGGATGCATATTGAAAAATGTCAGAGTGTGTATAATTTCAAACAAATTATGTGACCCATTCTTGTCTCTCTTGCTCACTCAGTAACGCTTTCCTTGTCATTTAGTGAGTTGGCAGAGGTGGCTGTTAGGTGAACATCAAATATAAGGGTTCTATCCTCTGTAAAAAAAAATAATAATAATAATAATAATAATAATACCATTATTATTGCAGTGTAATTAAATCAGTATACTTCTGTGATGTACCTCTTTACAACAGGTTTAAATAGATTCAACATGTTTGAATCTCAGCTGTAAGATTTCATGAAACACTATCAGACACATTTGGGTAAAGAGGAACAAGCCCTTTTCATAAAATGACAATCTTTGTCAAGGTTAGAAGAAAAAAAATTGCAGTTTGGTACCCGAAATAGCTCTTATTGATGTCTGACTCAATGAAAACAGCTGCTATTCCTATCACTACTGTCAACATATTTTAATAGAATGCACTCCGGTCTGAATCACTGCACTGTTGGCTCCGTAGCTTCCTTTCTTTCTAAAAACCTATTTGAATACCCATTCTCGTTCAATTTTTTTTAACTATGAATGAACTGAACAAAGGAAATCTAAAATAAGAAAAGAATAAAATAAGAGGAGGAATGGATATTACATCATCACTCAGTCGCATCATTGTTTGGAAGGTCTCACATCTTTAATGATACTGATATTCTAGAGTGCTGAGCTTTGGACTCCTTAAAAATATATATAAATTCATTTATGTTTGGAGCAACATTGATTCTCATGCAATATATGACTCTCTGACAGGCAAAAAAAAATTTAGCGTGTCGTGTTACTGAGAAACCTACGTGCAAAGGACTTTCATGTTCCATGTTGGAAAATGTAAAGTCACAGCTTAAAGTTACCTCTGACTGTTAAAAAGAACTGACACTGGAGACTCCTTCCAAAAATGTTAAACAAACATCACTTCACAGAAAGCATATTAACCACATTGACGATTACACACATATTCATCATCCAGTTTTGATGAGCCTGTACCCATGATAGCCTCAGATTCCTGTTCTTGAAGTGGAAGTGGAAGTGGAACCCAATGTGGTCTTCAACTGTTGTAGCTAATCCACCTCAAGATTCGATGTTTTGTGCATGCTGAGATGCTTTTCTGCTCAGCACGGTTGTAAAGATTGATTATTTGAGTTTCTATATCCTTCCTGGAAGCTCGAACCAATCTGGTCATTTTCCTCTTACCTCTCTTATCAACAAACCTGCAGATCCTTCGAACACAGGATGTTCTTGTTTTGTTTTTTACTCCAAATCCCACAGCCGTGCAACACTTTAGAGCCAGCATTAATTCGGCCAGACAAAAAGTTCCTGTGCATGCCCAAGTTTTGTCCGTGCTTGGATTTATTGCTACTGGCTTGTTTCAAAGAGATATAAATGACCAATCTCAACCTACAATAAACAGTATACTCCCTAGTGTGCTAGGGACCCCATTGTGTTTAATTCCTTATGTGTAGCGCCATCCATCCATCTTCAACCGCTTACTCCTTTTCAGGGTCGTGGGGAACCTGGAGCCTATCCCAGGGAGTATCGGGCACAAGGCGGGGTACACCCTGGACAGGGTGCCAATCCATCGCAGGGCACAATCACACACACACTCACACACCCATTCATACAGTACGGACACTTTAGACATGCCAATCAGCCTACCATGCATGTCTTTGGACTGGGGGAGGAAACCGGAATACCCGGAGGAAACCCCCACAGCACGGGGAGAACATGCAAACTCCGCACACACAGAGCCACGGGAATCGAACCCCCGACCCTGGAGGTGTGAGGCAAATGTGCAAACCACTAAGCCACCATGGTGTAGTGCCATATTTATTTGAAATATCTTGAATTACCTCTTGCTCTAGGTTTTCTTCTAACCATTTTTTGCATGACTTTTACATTGGAGAAGTGAGTGAAAAACCTTTCGGCTAAACCCGGGTTCACACTGTGCGATTTTGGCCTCAATTTGGCAACACTGTTGCTAGGCAACTGGCAATAATGGATACCAAGAATAAAGCACTTTAAATGAGTAAGTCTAAAGATGTTGATAGCTACCACGTAGCTATTATGTATTTTATGCAGACAATGTAAAGGCAGAATAACAGCAGAACAAAGATTATACTGTCATTAACATTGACCTTCTGACAATTGTATGTAATTGCACAATGTAGGTATTTTTGTTTTAACATTGCATACACTTTCTCATCTTGAAACCCTGAAACCCTCCATCCTGCCACCACAGTTCTCTCTCTTTCCCCCTTTTCTTAGAACTATCAGACTTTTTAGGAGGAATTATTAACACTAACACACTAGCACAGTGACGCACAAGAGTACAGCACTTACCAACTGTCTTTTCATAGTTCATGCATAAGGATGTGGTCTCATTTGTTCAGATGATTGGAGTCAGCTGTGTGTGTGTGTGAGAGAGAGAGAGAGAGAGAGTGAGAGAACTTTTACGCAACAACTTTAAATCCCCAGCCACTTTAAGTGATGTGATTTACTGTAAAATGTGCGCAGAGGTTAATGTTTACATTATTAGAAACATATGCTCACACACACACACACACACACACACATATTAATACCCTATAAATATATATACAGTGCATCCGGAAAGTATTCACAGCGCTTCACTTTTCCCACATTTTGTTATGTTGCAGCCTTATTCCAAAATGGATTAAATTCATTATTTTCCTCAAAATTCTACAAACAATACCCCATAATGACAATGTGAAAGAAGTTTGTTTGAAATCTTTGCAAATTTATTAAAAATAAAAAACAAAAAAAGGACATGTACAGTATCTCACAAAAGTGAGTACACCCCTCACATTTTTGTAAATATATGATTATATCTTTTAATGTGACAACACTGAAGAAATGACACTTTGCTACAATGTAAAGTAGTGAGTGTACAGCTTGTGTAACAGTGTAAATTTGCTGTCCCCTCAACATAACTCAACACACGGCCATTAATGTCTAAACCACTGGCAACAAAAGTGAGTACACCCCTAAGTGAAAATGTCCAAATTGGGCCCAAAGTGTCAATATTTTGTGTGGCCACCATTATTTTCCAGCACTGCCTTAACCTTCTTGGGCATGGAGTTCACCAGAGCTTCACAGGTTGCCACTGGAGTCCTCTTCCACTCCTCCATGACGACATCACAGAGCTGGTGGATGTTAGAGACCTTGTGCTCCTCCACCTTCCATTTGAGGATGCCCCACAGATGCTCAATAGGGTTTAGACCATCACCTTCACCCTCAGCTTCTTTAGCAAGGCAGTGGTCATCTTGGAGGTGTGTTTAGGGTCGTTATCATGCTGGAATACTGCCCTGTGGCCCAGTCTCCGAAGGGAGGGGATTATGCTCTGCTTCAGTATGTCACAGTATATGTTGGCATTCATGGTTCCCTCAGTGAACTGTAGCTCCCCAGTGCTGGCAGCACTCATGCAGCCCCAGACCATGACACTCCCACCACCATGCTTGACTGTAGGCAAGACACACTTGTCTTTGTACTCCTCACCTGGTTGCCGCCACACACACTTGACACCATCTGAACCAAATAAGTTTATCTTGATCTCATCAGACACCAGGACATGGTTCCAGTAATCCATGTCCTTAGTCTGCTTGTCTTCAGCAAACTATTTGCGGGCTTTCTTGTGCATCATCTTTAGAAGAGGCATTCTTCTGGGACGACAGCCATGCAGACCACTTTGAAGCAACGTGCGGCGTATGGTCTGAGCACTGACAGGCTGACCCCCCACCCTTTCAACCTCTGCAGCAATGCTGGCAGCACTCATACGTCTATTTCCCAAACACAACCTCTGGATATGACGCTGAGCACGTGCACTCAACTTCTTTGGTCGACCATGGCGAGGCCTGTTCTGAGTGGAACCTGTCCTGTTAAACCACTGTATGGTCTTGGCCACCGTGCTGCAGCTCAGTGTCAGGGTCTTGGCAATCTTCTTATAGCCTAGGCCATCTTTATGTAGAGCAACCATTCTTTTTTTCAGATCCTCAGAGAGTTCTTTGCCATGAGGTGCCATGTTGAACTTCCAGTGACCAGTATGAGGGAGTGTGAGAGCGATGACACCAAATTTAACACACCTGCTCCCCATTCACGCCTGAGACCTTGTAACACTAACAAGTCACATGACACCGGGGAGGGAAAATGGCTAATTGGGCTCAGTTTGGACATTTTCACTTAGGGGTGTACTCACTTTTGTTGCCAGCGGTTTAGACATTAATGCCTGTGTGTTGAGTTATTTTGAGGGGACAGCAAATTTACACTGTTATACAAGCTGTACACTCACTACTTTACATTGTAGCAAAGTATCATTTCTTCAGTATTGTCACATTAAAAGATATAATCAAATATTTACAAAAATGTGAGGGGTGTACTCACTTTTGTGAGATACTGTATATAAGTATTCACAGCCTTATCTATGACACTCAAAATTGAGCTCAGGTGCATCCTGTTTCCTCTGATCATCCCTGAGATGTTTCTACAACTTGATTGGAGTCCACCTGTGGTACATTCAGTTGATTGGACATGATTTGGAAAGGCACATACCTGTCTATATAAGGTCCCACAGTTAACAATGCATGTCAGAGCACAAACCAAGCCATGAAGTCCAAGGAATTGTCTGTAGACCTCCGAGACAGGATTGTATCGAGTCACAGGTCTGGGGAAGGGTACAGAAACATTTCTGCAGCATTGAAGGTCCCAGTGAGCACTGTGGCCTCCATCATCCGTATATGGAAGAAGTTTGGAACCACCAGGACTCTTCCTACAGCTGGCTGCCTGGCCAAATTGAGAGATCGGGGGAGAAGGGCCTTAGTCAGGGAGGTGACCAAAAACCAGATGGTCACTCTGACAGAGCTCCAGCGTGTCTCTGTGGAGAGAGGAGAACCTTCCAGAAGAGCAACCATCTCTGCAGCACTCCACCAATCAGGCCTGTATGGTAGAGTGGCCAGATGGTAGCCAAAGCCCGCCTGGAGTTTGCCAAAAGGCACCTGAAGGACTCTCAGACCATGGGAAACAAAATTCTCTGGTCTGATGAAATAAAGATTGAACTCTTTGGCCTGAATGGCAAATGTCATGTCTGGAGGAAACCAGGCACCACTCATCACCTGGCCAATACCATCCCTACAGTGAAGCATGGTGGTGGCAGCATCATGCTGTGGGGATGTTTTTCAGCGGCAGCAACTGGGAGACTAGTCAGGATCGAGGGAAAGATGAATGCAGCAATGTATAGAGACATCCTTGATGAAAACCCACTCCAGAGCGCTCTAGACCTCAGACTGGGGCAAAGGTTCATCTTCCAACAGGTCAACGTCCCTAAGCACACAGCCAAGATCACAAAGGAGTGGCTACAGGACACATCTATGAATGTCCTTGAGTGGCCAAGCCAGATTCCAGACTTGAACCCAATTGAACATCTCTGGAGAGATCTGAAAATGGCTGTGCACTGATGCTCCCCATCCAACCTGATGGAGCTTGAGAGGTCCTGCAAAGAAGAATGGGAGAAACTGCCCAAAAATAGGTGTGCCAAGCTTGTAGCATCATTCTCAAAAAGACTTGAGGCTGTAATTGGTGCCAAAGGTGCTTCAACAAAGTATTGAGCAAAGGCTGTGAATACTTATGTACATGTGCTTTTTTTGTTTTTTATTTTTAATAAATTTGCAAAGATTTCAAACAAACTTCTTTCACGTTGTCATTATGGGGTATTATTTGTAGAATTTTGAGGAAAATAATGAATTTAATCCATTTTGGAATAAGGCTGTAACATACCAAAATGTGGAAAAAGTGAAGCACTGTGAATACTTTCCGGATGCACTGTATATATATAGGGCATTAATATGTGTGCATGTTCTCCCTGTGCTTTGGGGGTTTCCTCTGGGTACTCCACTTTCCTCATACAGTCCAAAGACATACATACAACATACATGTGTATTCTTGTACTGAATGTGAGTATCTCCTTTCTGTCATTCTCCATTAACAGTGTGTGTGTTTTAATTTCTGTCCTCTCTCTGACTTACTCTCTCAGACCAGAATGTTTCTATTAAGTGTGTGTGTGTGTGTGTTTCTGTATCTGTGTGTGAGTGTGTGAAAGCACACTGTAATTGGAAGCACCATATAATCCATTCCTGGTTATTCTGATGTTGATAAATTGACACAACAGTTCAGTAGAACTGATAACAGAGAAATGACTTTGTGACTATAAACACACGTCTCGACTCGCTACACACACCTTGAGAAACTAAACACGATGTGTATGACTTTCACACACTCACAGCAATAATCCTTTCCTGGCCGTCATCTAGCATGCCTTTGTCTTGCACTTTATTCTACTTTTGGCCCCGTCCCAAAATACATACTAAAGATTTAAACGCTCAGCCAAGTGTGTACTAACGTCATGCTTTTTTTCCCTGTGCACATTCTCAAGATGTTTACACAAAGTGGATTCAGATAACAGGTGACTCAACATGCTATCAATGATTTGTATGCTGTTACCATGATAAAATGACAGCAATGTGGTTTGCATGTTGCTATCACCATTCAATTTTCATTCATTTGTTTATATTTAACATTAAATATTGTCACAGAGCAGTTTTACAGAAATACGGAGGTAGATCCCTAAGTAGCAAGCCAGAGGAACATTGGCGAGGAAAAACTCCCTGGGAAGACATGAGGACGAAACCTTGAGAGGAATCAGACTCAAAAGGGACCCATTCTCTTCTTTATAGTATATGGGTGGACATAATGATAGGGATTCAAAAGTGAAGCTATAATGTCTCTGAAGCCCTCTAGTGGCTGGCTGCAGTACAATTTTTAACCACACCCATTCCCATGTTAGTGAATGGGACAGATGGCAGTCTCCCATTTTATGTTACATCTCCACAAATTATTTTTGGGAATAGTGTTCTGTCATTTTTACAAGTTCAGCTGAATTATATCTCCCCCACAAGAGTTATTTGATGATAAACAAAAGGACATGGTTACTGAGGTGAATGACCAGTTTGGACATGGAAGCCAAGTCTCATGAATGCACATGTATTTTCCTTACACTTGAAGCTTTTGACAGTTCTGTAGCAAAGCCATGTCTTGTTTTGATGTTAACTGTTCAAGCAGACCCTCAGCAGTGAGTTCTTTGCAGTTTTTCTGGTATGTTGTACATTTTGATGTCTAAGCTAGCTTGTTGTACTAAAATAACTAGCAAACTAATGTGCCTGAACAATGCAATGGCATAAATCAAGCCTGCTAACACTAGCTAAATTTAATAATAATCTACATTTTACTGTACGACCTTAGCAAACACTTGAAATATTTTGTTAAGGTTAGCCAGTCACTCCTTTTTAAACAAACTGCATTGAAAGAATGAGCAGAGAATAAAATAGAGCACTTCTCCATTCAGATGGATAACTTAGTTATCTTAGGTGTCAGAGCTAAAAATCATTGAGAGCAGTGATTTATTTCCCCTCAAAAAATAGATTGCATTGAGTGTACATGTTGACTGCTGTTTACCAGCATATTCAGTTGGTACCATTAGCTACTTATACTTCTTTACTTTGACTAAAATTATTGATAATGTCAACTAGTTAGCAAGTGGTAGTTCAGTCAGTCATAACTTAAAGCTCTAAAATCTTTTCCTGACAATGTTAAAATCGATATACGTGTGAAAATGACATGCCTACAGTTTAGCATTTTACATATAAAGTAATAACTTGCATCGCTACTTTCAGCTAGCCGTTGCACCACTTAAGTAATCTCAGGTGACAACAACAATAAAAAAACACAACAGATATCAATATGTAGTTGTAGTTTTTTTCCCCCCAAAAAAACAAAAACAATAAGAAACCACATAGGAACAAAATAGTACCTTCCACAATCATTAATAGAGTAATTAGCAAACAGGTGTTACTAATGAAATCCACAAGTTTAGTTAATCATCAAGAAGTTCATCTACCTCTATAAAAGCAGGACTTTGGGCAGTTTGGTGTTCTGGAGCACTCAGGTGTGTGTCTACATCATGGCAAGAAAAAACGGACATCAGCCATGACCGCAGAGAAGCAACTGTTGTTGTGCATCAATCTAGGAAGGGTTATAAGGCCATCTCCAACCAATTTGATATTCACCATTCTACAGTGTGAAGAATTGCTTACAAATGGAGAGCCTTCAAGACAGCTGCCAATCTTCCCAGCAGTGGATGTCCCCAGCCAATTGAGTCCAAGGTCTGACTGTTTAATGCTCAGAGATATAAAGAAAAGCCAATGAGCTACATCCTGTGACCAACAGGTCCCTGTAAGCACATTAAATGTTTATGTTCATAACAGCACTATCAGAAAAAGTCTGAACAAGTATGGATAGCTTTCATGGAAGGGTGACCAGGAAAAAGCTTCTTCTCTCCAAAAAGAATACGGCAGCATGCCTTTGGTTTTCAAAATGGTGTCTGAACAAACGACATTTCCAGACCAATATCCTGTGGACTGATGAGACCAAGGTGGAGATCTTTGGTCATCATGCATAGCACTATGTTTGGCAAAAACAAAACACAGAGTATCACCACAAACACCTCAAACTGATTGTCACATGGTGGTGGAGGGGTGGGTGCTGATTTGGGGTTGTTTTTGCTGCCACAGGACCTGGGAAACTTGCAGTCATTGAGACAACAATGAAATCCACTTTATACCAGAATATTCTTGAGATAAATGTGAGGCCTGATCTGCAGCTTAAGCTGGGCTCAAATTGGGTCATGCAACAGGACGATGATCCATGTACATCAGCGAATTGACATCTGAATAGCTAAAGAAGAAGAAAATCAAGGTGTTGGAATGGCAAAGTCCAAGTCAAAGTCCAGACCTCAAACCCACTGAGATGCTGTGGTGGGATCCTAAGAAATCTGTGCATAAATTAATGCCCTCAAACATCAATGAACTGATGCGATGTTGTAAAGAAGAGTGGGCCAAAATTTATACATAATGATATGGCAGACTCATAAACTCTTATAGAAAATGTTTACTTCAAGTTATTGTTGTTGAAGGGGGTTCTATATAGGGTTTACTTGTTTTTTCCCACCTGGTTTCTGAATGTTGGGGTGCTTTTGGGAAAATTTTTACATATTGAAATCTGCTGTGTTTTTGTTGTCATCTGAGATTATTTGTTTGTTTATACAGTATCTCACAAAAGTGAGTACACCCCTTGTGTGATAATTTGGGGGCTAAAGCATCTGAAAATCAACCACAAAACAGAAAACTGTTACAGTAGAAGAAATGAGTGGGAACATGGGAAAAAATACTCCATGGCAGAACTTTGCTTTGATCAGCTTCACACTCACAAGTAAAAGTAATAACATGTGTTGTCTTGTCTGGCATTACTCATTCCATTAACAAGCTCCAGACAGAAATGTGAAACAGGACAGTCACCTAACCCGGACATCCTACTTGAAAACACAGGCAAGAACCAGCTTGCTGTTCTCAATAAACTAATACACAGTCTAAATTAAATGGAATTATACCTAAGAAAGGGGGGCACAGTGGCTTAGTGGTTAGCATGTTTGCTTCGCAACTCCGGGGTTGGGGGTTCGATTCTCGCCTCTGCTTTGGAGGCTTCCTCAGGGCACTCCAGTTTCCTCCCCCTGTCTTTGGACTGAGTCATTGTGCTGTCATTGGCATTTCCAAATTGTTATTTGTGGGTGTGATTGTGCCCTGTGATGGGTTGGCACCCTGCCTTATGCCCCAAGTTCTCTGAGAAAGGCTCCAGGCAGTAAAGTTTTCTGTACACATTTCAGTAATGATCATGAAATAAATTTGTATTGAGGGGGTCTGTGGAATTTATTTCATGGTTAAAGGGGTCGCAGACTATAAAAAGTTTGACAACTCCTGCCTTACGGTAATAACGAACAATTAAGAAACATATAGTTATTTAACATATAATCATTGATGTGGTGAAGCTTTCTGTAAGGAGACATTTATTTACCATTTATGGAAGGAGTCTCCAGTGACAGTACTTTGTCACAGTCAGTAGGTTTTCAGACAATTCACAGACACAGATTTCACTCTTTACATTTCCTCAGTAACATGACAAGCTGCATTTGTTTCTTATTAACTTCAAGAGAATGAAAAGGTAAGGCTGATAAAGTAAGTGATACTAGGAGCTAACTTGTCTCATGGATGTTCAACAACATTAAATGTAACTATAAATGATTTATTTATTTTTTTACAGTATGATGTGCCGTTGACCAGAATTACTAAGCACATCCCAGATATTTCAATATAAACTCATTTTATGTGTTTCAGAGTGGAGTTTCCCTTTAAAAGTGCATTAGGTAAAATTAATCTTTTTTTTTCCCGAAGATTAGGTATCTGATGGTTAGGTGGGCTCAAGATTTGCATGATTCTCATGTTCATGAAGCTCCGCCTCCAGGAGCTACAGTGGCCTATGGAGTGTCTATAAAATGACTGACAGGAGGCGCATCCAAACACAAACAAGTATTCCTGACTGGATATCATTTTCCAAATGGGTTTTCTCAGCAACTGAAAACACTTTTTCTAAGACAACAGCTTAACAGGTTTTTTTTTATCATGTTTTCCATATCTTCCAGGTTATTTGTAAAATTAAATAATAATAATAAAAAGTAGAGTATTGCAACTTTAAACCCAGAAACAGTAACACAGTGATATTAATGCAAGGATGCTTACTGGGGACTACTTGTCAGTGCGTATTTTTATGCAGGGTGGTGTTTGTACAGTTATCTAAAGAGATATTGTAACAAACGCAACTCGAATTTTGTTTTGTTACTTGGAAGGTTAATGAACAACTTCTTCTCTTCAACAATCTCTTCGATCTGGCAAGGAGCCTTTTGAGAGTCGAAATCATTCAATGACTCAGTCACTGACTCACTGACGCACTAAAAAGCGCCGGATTTCTAGTTTATTCAATTTAGATACAAAGAGAAATCATATCCTCTACCTGCGCTTTAAATCCCGGAAGTAGCCAGGGAGGGGAAATCGCGGACAATTCCCAGAGTGAGCGTGGCCTTGTGGTTGCGCTACAGAAGGGGCGTGTCGGATTGATATAAATGAAAGTCCGTATGGAAGGAGCCGTCGGTCAAAACTTTCATCCAGGACAAGCGAGAGCGATTTATTCGGATCTGACAACCGGACACATGTTTGCGTGTGTGTGTGTGTGTGAGAGTGAGTGAGTGAGTGAGTGTGTGTGTGAGTGAGTGTGTGTGTGTGTGTGTGTGTGTGTGTGTGTGTGAGTGTGTGTTCACGGAAGGGATCTGTCAGCGTGAAGCAATGGTATGTGTGTGTTTGATGTAATCGCGTGAGCATTCCTACACCTCTCCAATCTACAGGTAAGTAACAGCTGCTTGTTCTGTTATTCTTCTATTACTATTACTACTATTATTACTACTACTACTGTTACTACTACTACTACTACTACTACTATTACTATTATTACTACTACTACTACTATTATTACTATTACTACTACTGTTACTACTACTACTACTATTATTACTATTATTACTACTACTATTGTTACTACTACTACTACTACTATTATTACTACTACTATTATTATTATAATTATTGCTACTACTATTATTACTACTACTATTATTACTATTATTACTGCTACTACTGTTACTACTACTACTACTACTACTAATAATAATAATAATAATAATAATAATAATAATAATAATGTCAGAGATTTTTGTTGAGCTTATACATCTTAACATGTATAAATGATTGTGGGTGTGTGAGTGTGCATGTGTGTGTCACACACAGAGAGAGGTTTATAGAACACACACTTTGCATTGTTAATGATCACCCAGTGACGCACACTCACCTGCTGGAAACACTTTTCACTGTGCTTTTGGGTTTTATTAGCAAAACCCTTCTTTAACAAGTAGCTTAATGTACTTTAGCACTATTCATTTATTGATTTATGTTGGTAGATGTTAAATAAAATTAATGAAAATGTTATAGAAATATTAGTTCTTTGATTATTATATGGCTGTAAGAATGTGACAATTAATTTATTTTAAATATTTTAATTGTGATCTCAATCTCAGGCATCTGATAAAATGATAAGGTGCAATCAAATGATTCTGTTCCTAAAATGGCAGCTTGATTGTAATAAACAGTCGTAATAACGGTCATTTATTTGTGTATACACTGTATATAGTAAAGCATTTTGTGTGTTGTCCACCCATAATTCATTTATATCATTTTCTGCTCTGTGTGTGTGTATATCTGTGTATGAGCTCATTTACCACACTCATTTGACTGGACATTGAAAATAACCATGTTGTTTTTGAGAGATCTTTTTAAGTACACACTTGTGACATAATTACAATATTTACCCTGCTTAAAAATGTTTAAGAATTGAAAGTTGTGCTTTCTAAGTATGAGATGTGTAAAGAATAAAAAATAAAATAAAAAAAAAACAGGACTTGCCTTTATAGGGGAAAAAATGACGGCATGGTACGTTGTGGCCGACATAAGAAAGCACATCTAGAAGTTTTTTATCCTCTTATATCACAGTAATTTATTATTTAAAGAACAGCCTCACACTTTTTATCAGTTTATCGACATTGCCGAATGCCCACATAACAAGTTAGTTCCAGTTATTCCTTAGGTTATATAATATAAACAATCAACCTCTCACAAGCCTCTCTTTATCTTACTAGAAGTGAATAGAGAAAAACAGCACAGCTTGTTATTTAAAAAAAAAAAAAAACAGAAATCTTACTAACTGTTACAAAGTGCTGACACAGGAGACTTCTTCCATAAATGCTAAATAAACATCACCTTAGAGAAAGCTTCAACAATTTTCATTCAGCATTTTTCTTTGTTAAATAAGATATTATATGGTGCGTCCGCCATACAAGTTCCCATGAATAAACTGTTACTATAGACAACATATTGGAATAAGAGCAGCTGCAGTACTGTCACAGTTGCTATTATAAATAATTAATTAAGCAGGTTTAAACATGTGACTGATTCTAGACCCGTTTGATTTAATTGGGTCTAAGATGAGTCTGCTGGTCTCTGGTGGCTTTGTGTTTGCAGACTGTGGTTTAATAGAGATTCACTTGTCCCAATGGACTTCTGTGATATTTGTGTATTTTATGATCTAACACAGAATACTGCTGCACAGTATTCTGTGACTATATGCTGTATCTCAGGGTTCTCACATTTGGAAAACACCTTGAATATGAGGAAATGGATCAAATGTTTTCAAAATGCTAGTGAGATTGTGGATTTTAAAAACTAAGTCTAAAAATGGCCTAATGGATAAGAATTCACCCCCTTTCTTTTATCAATCTAAATTAGAACTAATATTTAATTTCCGAGAGCTCACACTGAATATGCTGAACATGGTACACCTGGTCAGATTTTAAATACATTTGTGTTGTATTGTATGCTTGCACAATACATATCTCTGACTTTGGGAGGTCTCACAGCTAAAATGGCCGATCTGATTAGTCCTGCTGTCATGAAGACCGAAGAACTGCCCGTGAAGCTTTGAGATTCAGCTGCTAGGTGGAAAAAAGATGGAGAAGGTTATTAAAACATTTGCAAAGCTTTGAACATTATTAATGAGCATTGTGAAATCCATTATAATCAATTGGAAAAAAAATATGGTACAACCCAGTCACTACCAAGATCAGTTCAGACTGAGTTCTTATTCAAGGAGGGCAATGCCCAAGAGGTCAGCTACGACACTGAAGAAGTTACAGAGCTCCCTGGCTGACATAGGAGAACTTGTGCATTCACCACCAATATCATCAGCTCTATACAGATCTGGCATCAGTTGGAAGCCACTTCTGAGAAAGATCATTTTAGAAAATCTGGGCACTTTTAGAAAAAGATTTTTGGTCTGATGAGACTAAAGGTTGAGATAATTGGTCTAAAGGCAAAGCATAATGCTTGGAACAAACCAAATACAGCCCAACAGCCAGGTTCCTGTGATCAAACAGTGGTGAGAGCATCATGCTCTAGGGTTGCTTTTCAGCAGGAAAAACTGGAAAGATCCCTGCATCACAGGCATCATAGATTGAGCCAAATATAAGCTAGTTGTTGACAGAGCCTGTTCTAGTCAGCCAGATGTCTGCATTTAGGGTAAAAATGTACACTGCCTATCCTAAAAAAAAGTTGCACACTCTAAAATTTCGTTGCACCACCTTTAGCTTTGATTACATTGTGCATTCACCACGGCATTGTTGCACAACATTGTGCAACATGACAATATTTTTTTATATGCAGAGGTGCATTAATTTTTGGTCGAGATCTTGTATCGAGGACACTCTGTATCGAGGACACTCTATAAAGTCTTCTCCAGCACATCCAAAAGACTTTCAATGGGGTTATGGTCAGGACTCTGTGGTCGCTAATTCATGTGTGAAAATGATTCCTCATGCTCCCTGAACCAATGAATCTTGGCATTGTCGTCCTGGATTATGCCTGTGCTGTCAGGGAGAAAAAAATCCATTGATGGGATAATCTGGTCATTCAGTATATTCAGGTACCCAGTTGACTTCATTTTATTGCCGCATAATGTTACTGAGCCTAGACCTGACCGACTGAAGCAACCCCAGACCATAACACTTCCTCCAGAGGATTGTACATTGCATGATGGTGCATTGCTTCATGTGCTTCCCTTCTTACCCTGATGTACCCATCGCTTTGGAATAGGGTAAATCTGGAATCATCAGACCACATGACCTTTTTCCATTGCACCACAGCCCCATCTTTATGCTCACTAGCACACTGAAGTAATTTTATATCTGATTAGCATCACACTGATTAGTCCACAGAACTGTTTAGTCCTAATCTGTATGGTCAAGTCTATCTGTCAAGTTCTGGTCACATTGTGCATGTGGAAATGCTCTTACTTTCACTATGAAACATAGCCATGAGTTCTTCTTTCGATTTTTAATTATATGACTTCACCAAGCATTTTAACAATCTCCAATCACAATCATTCAAGATTTTGAACATTAATTTTTCCAACCACATTTCATCCTCAAAGGTGACAGTTCACCACTCTCCTTCCAGGTTTTAATAATGTGTTGGACAGTTCTTAACCCAATTCCAGGGATTTCAGCAATCTCCTTAGTTGTTTTCTTAGCTTGATGTAGGCCAATAATTTGCCCACAATAACATCTTTTCCACAACCACGAGATATATCTTCTGACATGGTTGAGAAGCTACACACTGCATCAGTTCAGGTTAAAACAATTGTTGCCAGATGAAACATATTAATCACTGCAATAATGAACCAATCATAGGCTCTTAAGTATTTGCTTATTTAAATCTAAACAGTGACCTTTTATTTTAGTCATGTGGTGTATGTTCCAACAGGACAATGAGTCACAGCACACGGCCAAAAGTACAAAGGAATGGCTTGAAAAAAAGAAGATCTGTGTTTTGGAATGGCCAAGTCAAGGCCCAGACTTTTAATCCAATTGAAAATTTGTAGCATGACATGAAAATTTGCTGTCCACCAATGTTCTCCATCTAATTTGACAGATTTGTTCAAAATTTGTTTTGAGTAATGGGAGAAAATGCCCAAATCAAAACATGCAAAGCTGATAGAGACAACTTCTGATCTGAGACAACTTAAAGCTATAATTGCTGCAAAAGGACAGTTCATGCTGAGGGTGTGAATACCAATTAAGCAGGTTTTTTTTATTTGTAAATAATTCTGAGGAGATCCATCCATCTATTTTCTGTACCGCTTATCCTACACAGGGTCGTGGAGAGTCTGGACCCTATCCCAGGGGACTTGGGGTACAGGGCAGGCGGGGTACACCCTAGACAGGGTGTCAACCCATTGCAGGGCACAATCACAAACACACTTATTCACACACTACAGACAATTTAGAGATGCCAATCATCCTACAACGCATATCTTTGGACTGGGGGAGGAAACCGGAGTACCCGGAGGAAACCCCCGAAGCACGGGGAGAACATGCAAACTCCGCGCACACAGGGTAGATGCGGGATTCAAACCCTAACCCAGGAGGTGCAAGGCAAATGTGCTAACCACTAAGCCACTCCTCCTCTGAGGAGATCTAAATGCTTTATTTATTTGATTACTTTAGTCATTTCAAAAGGAGCAAAAATCCCTTTCTGGTATGCTTAAATTTGATGTAATACAGCAAAAAGAGAAATAATCATTTCTAATAGTACTAATAGTACTAGTACAACACTAATAGTGTCATTATATCATTATACTCTATCCTTTAATGCATTGCATACAGTAATTTTACGTGTGTGTGTGTGTGTGTGTGTTTTCTGTGCTAGGTTAGGCAGCTAATCTAAAACTAATTGCACTCTGAATTTAAAACGATGTTAATTGTACACCCATTAGGACCTTTGTATTTCATCTATTTCATGTTTTAATCTGTTATAATGTTTAATCATGTTGCCCTTTGCTGTTTTCCTTGCAGAGATATAAAAGGCACCTCTTGTATGCAGCATGTGTATTCTTCACTGGATGAAGTGATTCACCAAAGACATCTGTTCAGTAGAAAACTGTAGATATCAAATCCGTTCAGATCTCCTTATGGCGGCAGTATTTTTCACCTTGCTCCTCCTCCTCCCCCTTCCTCCATACATTTCTTCTCGTCCATTTGCAAAGACACCAGTGACCATCGGAGTGGACAAGAATGTTGTCCACCAAAATGGTGGCAGCATTACAATCAACCAATCCAGCAACAATGACATTCAAAGCTCAAACACGGTAGGACATAAAGAAAGAGAACTGGACCAGAACACAATTAATGTCCACCCAAACATCCAAAATGGACATGAGGTCTATACATATCCAAGAAAAACTGGCCAAAAAAACCAAAACAACAGTGGAACAGAGCAAACCAGCAGTGAAATCAGCCAAAACAATGGAAAACTTGCACATCATCTGCCGGATATCATTATCATTGGAGTAAGGAAGGGTGGTACAAGAGCATTGCTTGAGATGCTGAGCCTTCACGACACCATCGCTACTGCTCAAAGCGAGGTCCACTTCTTCGACTTGGATGCTCATTACCAGCAGGGACTCGAGTGGTACACATCACAGATGCCACTGGCTCGACCTGATCAGTTGACGGTAGAAAAGACTCCGGCATACTTCACCTCTGTTGACGCTCCGGAGCGAATTCTTCACATGAACCCTTCCATCCGGCTCTTGCTGATTGTCCGAGATCCTGTGGATCGTGTTCTGTCAGATTATACACAAGTTCTTTACAATCAGCTTCAAAAACACAAAGTTCCACAGCCCATCGAGGACCTGCTGCTCCGAGATGGCGAGCTTAACCTCAACTATAAAGCTGTGAATCGAAGTGTGTATCACCCGCATATGCAGCGATGGTTACGGGTTTTCCCACGTGACAGCTTTCATATAGTGGACGGCGACACGCTCATCAGAGACCCGTTAGCAGAAATGAAAAAAGTTGAACATTTTTTGCACCTCAAGCCACAGATAACCGAAGAAAACTTTTACTTTAATCGGACGAAAGGCTTTTACTGTTTGAAGGAACAAGGTCACGAACGCTGCCTACATGAATCGAAGGGACGAACACATCCAAATGTAGCCCCAGAGATCCTGCAGAAATTATGCGAATACTTTCAGGAACCAAACAGGAAGTTCTTTGAACTGGTAGGAAGAACGTTTGATTGGAAGTGAGAACTGTTTAAAGAATGGACAAGGGAAAATGTTTGCGATTTTGTTACAGAAGCTCATTCATATGCAAATGCAAACAGTTATTTAAACTTATGGGAAGAACATTTGGGAAATACTGTGAAAACTACACCGACAGTTTCACCAAAAAAAGAGCTGGGTGCAATTGCATACCAGACTGTTTGAATTGGTGGAAAACAGTGAAATATTTTGAAAACTGAGATTTTCACGAAACAAACAGGAAGTTCTTTGAGTGTGTGGGAAGAACATTTGACTGAAAGTGAGAAGTCAGTGAAATCCATGCTAGTATTATTCACTAGTCAAACAGAAATTGTTTGACATCATAACAAAGGATTATGCAAAATCCTGCAAAAAGCTCATTACAGTCCTCTGCTAGTTATTGAAGGAAGTTGGAGAAATTCAGCAAATAAAAACTGCACAAATAGTATTGTGAAAAACTGCTTTCATAAACCGGAGGGAAATTTTGTCAGAGCAGGGTAGTAGTCGAAAAATATTAGATGAACATTATATATTTAACCTTGGCTTAATAATATAGCACAACATTATACATCATTACCACAAAACCCATTCACCTCGACCTGACTGACTGAAAACCTACACACACACACACACACACACACACACACACACCTGGCTAAACTGAAACTAAAAACAGGAGGTTATTTAAACTTGAGAGGAAATTAATTCAGTTGAATTTGGGCCTTAAAATCAGAAGGAGGAAAAAATGCAAGCACACACACAAACCTCATAAATAGGATTAAAATACAGTGTGTGAAATTCAGTGTTATATAAAACATGCTGGAAACTTAACACACGTTTGTAAACTTGTTCTTATTATTATGTGTTATAGTGATTTTTTTTTTAGGATAAATGTTTTAGGACTCATCAGCTCTAAATGTGAGTTTGCACCATGTCAAAATTTACAATGTTTAAGGAAACACAACAATATATACATTAACAATGTTGTTGTTGTTGTTGTTTTAAGAATGCCAAAATATTACCTCATGACACTGTGCTTTTTTGTATTTTTTGAAGGTATTAAGGAACAAAAACAGCAAACATTTACACACATGGACAACAACACATGGGTAGCCAACAACAATATAATAATAATAATAATAATAATAATAATAATAATAATAATAATAATGCCAAAACCAAATTTTTCCATTTTGTACATAAAATGCAAAACTATGTTATGCTATTTACTGTGATGTCTATACCAGACTGTCTATACCAAATGATAGGAAATGTTTTACTGATATGTATTAACCAGAAGCAGCTGCATTTTATGTCTTTTTCAGTTATGTTTGTCTTTGATATGATTTCACAGTAAGAAAATTCTCAGCCCATAATTCCGACACGATGACCTGAAGGCATTAGTTACACAATGATATGACCGTAATGACATAATCAGCTCTCAGGTGGAATGCTTTCGTGTATTTTGAGGGAAAGGCTTCTAAAATATTGAATATCAAGGTACAGTGCTGTGAAAATGTATTTGCATCCATCCTGATTTCTTCTGTTTTTGTGTATATCTTATCCTAAATTGTTTCAGAAGTGAAAACAAAATGTAATATAAAACAAAGGCAACCTAAGTAAGCACAAAATACAGTTTTTAAATGACAGTTAATTATTGAAACAAAAAAGTTATCTAATACCAACTGGGCCTGTGTGAAAATGTATTTGCCCCCGTAGTTACTAATTCCCCAAATCTATGAAACTGCTTTCATAATGGTGTTCAGCTGGACTAGACACAACTAGGCCTGATTACTGCAAACCCTGTTCAATCAAATCAACACTTAAATAGAACTTTTCCAGCAGCATGAAGTTGGTTAAAAGGTCTTACCCAGTAACACACTATGGCAAAATTGAAATAAATTCCAGAAATGATGAGGAAGAAGGTGTTTGAAATACATCAGTCTGGGAAGGGTTACAAAGCTATTTCAAAGTCTCTGGGACTCCAAAGAACCATTATATCCAAATGGAAAAACTCAGCACACCCAAAAACCATACACTGAATTCCACAAAGAGCATCAAACCTATGGTCAAGCATGGTGGTGGAAGTGTGATGTTGTGAGGATGCTTTGCTGCTTCAGGGGCTAGGCAACTTACAATAATTGAGGGAAACATTAATTCTGCTCTCTAACCAGAAAATCCTAAAGGAGAGTGTCTGGTTTTCAGTCCGTAAATTGAAAATCAATCACAACTGGATTATGCAGTAAGACTATGATCCAAAGCATAGGAGTAAGTCCTAGTCCTAGAAGTAAGTGTAAGGTGGCACAACCAGATTTTAAGTTTAAAGGGGCAATTAGTTTTTCACATGGGTGATAAGAGTTGAATAACTTTTTTTTTTTGCTTCAATAAAAAAAAAAATTTTAATAAAAAATGTGTTGTGTGTTTACTCAGGTTGCCTTTGTTTTATGTTGTATTTCGTTTGAAGATCTAAAACTATTTAGTATGAGATATACACAGAAACAGAAGAAATACTTTTTCACAGCACTGTATCAGGTCCAAATACAAATCCACAGTGCACCTCTCCTTGAAATGTGAAGGTTAAGTGACACAGATAATGAGACAGAGTCATATTCTGACATACTCGCTGTACAAAACAGGATAATGCACAAACTAGCATTATAAGAAAGCTAGAATATAAATCTGTATTATAGTAAACAGTTTAACTTAAACTAGCATTACAGTAAATTGACTAACCCATAACCTAGAATAGCTAATTACAACCATCATACCACACAAGCTCTATATGTTTATTAGCACTTTTAAAGCTGTTTTAACTTTTTGAATTAATTAACTGGCAAATGTATTTGGGACTACAATCACAGCTCAATTGTTTCATAAACTAGCATGAAATTAGCTAAACAATCAGTATTCTTGCTAGCTGGCTACTTGCTAGTTGTTGATGAAACTGAATGCTGCATACTGCTTTTGATCATTATTTATTCTCCATTTTCAACATTGTAAATTGTTGGCTTTTACTGTTATACTGAGTCAGTGACTGTGCTAAAATATGTATATGCTACAGTGTATAAGCTACATTTATATTTGTATTTTTATACAGCAGTCGATTTTTTTATTTTTCATATTTTAAAAAAATATTTCTACAGTAATGAGCATCAAAAACATTTTTTTTATTTCCATTAAATAAATAGATTTTGTTTTATTTTATCTATGCAAATGTGTTATGCCAGATGTTTCATGTTTGCAGTCCTTTAAGCTTTTAAATATTATAAATGTTTTTGTTTTTTTAAAGCTACCTATGTGAATATACGAATAATAAATATTGACTTATCCAGTTTAATAATTGTGGCTTTTTCTTAATAAAAATATAGTTTACTAAAGAATTTATTATTATAGAATTATTAAAGTAGGCGTCATCCAAGTAAACTGGATAGCACAGTCAATATTTATTGTACTATATGAATATTAAGGTTACATTATTATACAATATTATTTTTTTATATTACTATTAAATTATATGAATGTGAGAAAACCATATTTGATTAATTGTCCTGAGTATGTTTTCACATTTTGTTTTACATGGTATAAATGTAAAAAATAAATAAGTAAATATATTATTTATATGAATATATATATATATATATATGTACATATACATATATATGTGTGTGTGTGTGTATATATATATATATATAACATTTTTACATATAAGGAATGTAAAATAAATATACTATTTCACTCTCATTTAAGTTCTAAACAGCTTTATTATAGTGTCAGGGAACAAAGTGTTATGGCCCTCATATATTTAACTATAGAGACAGTACATAATGTATAAATCTCTCTCTCTCTCTCCTTGCCTCCCTCTCTCTCTCTCTCTCTCTCTCTCTCTCACTCTCTCTCTCTCGCTCTCTGAATGTCATGTGTAATAGAATAACCTGTGTTTTTTCCCCGATGATACGAGATGTTATCACTTCTTCCCTATTTATCTCTTTAATCTCTCTCTCTTTCTCTCTCTCGCTCTCTCTCTCTCTCTCTCTCCCTCTCTCTCTCATTCCTAGCGCCAATTCTCACACACTGTACCATGTGTATAAACCTAAAACGTGTATATAAATAAGCCGATAGCCTACAACCGTATAATTCAGGATTATTATTATTATAATTCCCTGATTTCCATAGAAACGTGTTTGAGACACACACACTGAAGGGTGTATGATGACAGCAGGAGTTTTCTCAGCCCAGAAGGGGAACAAGAGAGTGTAAGTATGATAGGGTGTGTGTGTTAGTGCTGTCTCTTTTAGTGTCACACACAGACACACACAGGCTCAACTGTGAATAGAGATCAGTTTACTGAACAGATAATGTCAATCAAAAACTGATAGTTATCAGACACTTTGCTCGTGGAGGGGTGGACAGGTGGAGGGTGGGTGATTTCAAGGACCCAGAGTAGACCCTACAGAACAAAAATTTTTCAAAACAATTAGCGAACGGCTCAAAATTCCATCACGTGTGCATGATTAAGTAATAAAACAATGACTTAGTTCCCATTACCACTTTTGTTATTGCACCTATAAACAGTCATTCCCTCACCAGCATCTCATTTTTTATTTAATAAGACACAGATTGAAGGAAAGTCATCAGGAAGAAAGTCATTGTGGTTTCTGAGTAACAAGCTGAATCAAGCTGCATGGCTTGTCTTATTAACTTCAAGAGTGAGAAAAAAACAGGCAGGTGAGGGAATGACTGTTTATATGTGTACTGCGTATATGTGAACACAGTACAATAAAATTGGAATGTGTGGTCAAATAGTTCACATAAAAATATTACGCTTCTCATCAAAACTTATGATAAACCTAATTTAAATAAGTTTCTAATTACAAGATAATGTAAAATATAAAGTGTGCGTGATCGAGTCTCGTAGTACAGGTACAATAACTATAGTGTTTAAGTTAATGAGTCTTGTATGTGTGCTAGGATAATGCAGTGGTAATATGTAGGTTCACTATACCAGTGAATGGGGTTTGGGTCTCAGCTCAAATAACTGTTTATTAAATGAGCAGGGAGTTTTTTTCACTGTGGAAAGGGGAGATCCACACGTCAATAAGTAACTGGCAAAAAAGTTGCAGGATTCATCTTCTTCAAAAACACAAAGAATTTTTTTGTTGCTGAACCCAGTCCTACGGAAACTCTAAGCGACCATGCTATTGTTTTAGCTAAGGCATTTTCACACCTTCCTTTTCACACCTCCAACAAGTAGGTAGGTTGGTCGGGTAGAGCTGAACCCTCATAGAACAGCTGTTCAGTGGCGATAAAGACGTAGTAGTGGAAAGTAGAAGTAATAATAATTACTTGAGTAAGAGTAATAAAGTATACAATGAGAAGCCTACCCAAGTTACTAGTTACTTCGGATCTGAATCTGATTAAAATCAAGGAAAATCCTGAATTTCACACTGTGTGTGTGTGTGTGTGTGTGTGTGTGTGTGTGTGTTGACATGCTCGCTTCTTCCCCCTCTCCAGGAATCTAAAAACGTGAGCGGTTGTTGTGTCAGACCAGTGCAGCGCATCGCGAGGCTCAAAACATTTGATCTACGTCTGTAAGTCTCCGGGGTAAAAGTAATATTTAGGACATGGGGAGGCTCTATTTATTTCATGGCTGCCAAGAACATGAGGAACAGAACTGTTAACTGCGTGTTTTAATAAATGAATATCTTACACTGATATCATGGAAATGTGATTAAAAATATTTCATTGCACATGTTTCTGTTCCAAGGATTTCATCCAAAAACTAGTTAGTTAGGTTATTGGTCAAACTTTAGATGTTTACTATTCCTTATATGTCAGTTTGAGCATAAGACTCATGCTGAAACAAGTCATTCAATCATCTACATATTTGTCCTGGTCAGAGTCACGGTAGTCTCACAAGTCAGACCTTTAGATAAACCATTAAGTGGCATGTTTTCAAGAGGTGGGAGAAAACTGGAGAACCTGTAGGAAACCCACACAGGCCCAGGAGGAACCGTGAAACTCTGCAAAAGTAACCACAGCATCAAACCAACAACCCTTGGAACATGAAGTAATAACACTAGCCATTACGCCAACTCACCACTGTAGCTGGAGTTTAACTAGCTTACCATGTGGATTAATTAATCAAGCAATGTTTATCTAATTTACTAATACATAGAAGTCTTTAAATAAATCAGTAAAATATGTAGAAATACTAAACAATAAGTATGCTAAATAAGTATGTTTTTAAAAAAGGTTGTACACAAACTAAATATAGACACAAAGTTTATATGCATATGTAAAAAATGAGTATGTATACTAAAATTTTAGAGGTGGGAGAAAACTAGAGAACCTGTAGGAAATCCACACAAGCCCAGGAAGAACTGTGAAACACTACTGAAGTGACCACAGTTCAGCATTGAACCTACAACACTTGGAACATGAGGTAATAACACTACCCATTATGCCAACTCACCACTGCAGTCATTCATCAAGCTGTAGGTTTTTATTATTCCTTATATGTCAGTTTGAGCATCTGAATCGTGCTGAAACACTTAATTCATCCAATTTATTCATCCTGGTCAGACTCCCAGGAGCCAGCTAAAGTTTAACTAGCTTACCCTATGGAATAATTTACTAAGCAACGTTTACCGAATTTACTGATACATAGAAGTCTTTAAGAATTTACATTTAAAAATATGTACAAACAATTACTAAACAATAAGTATGCAAAATATGTATGCTTTTTTAAAAGTTGGACGCAAAGTTTATATGTGTCCTTGAAAAATAAGTATGCATACTAGAATTTTAAGTATGCATGCCATAATTTAAATATACATACTTGATTTGTGGTACTTCCACAACATAAAACATAACTCTAAATGAGTAAATGTATGAATGTTTTGCTTATTGGTAAATGAAAATTTTAAATCATTTGTGGGTTGTTGTTGTTGTTGTTGTTTTTTGTTTGTTTTTTTTGCTGTGATATAAGAGGAATAAAACACTTTGGAGTGTACTGTGATAGGAACAGTCTGCCCACATAACACCACCCCATCGTCAACTCATTTCCTTTGACAGCACCCCACCTAAGTGTTTTATTCCTAACTGCTTCAAAAGTACTCGATTTAAGATGTAGTGGAAACTATCATGGGATGCACAGTAGCTTAGTGGTTAGCATGTTTGCCTCACATGTTTGGGGTTGGGGGCTCGATTTCCGCCTCCATCCTGTGTGCACGGAGTTTGCATGTACTCCCCATGCTTCGGGGGTTTCCTCCAGGTACTCCAGTTTCCTCCCCGACTACAAAGACATCCGCTGTAGGCTGAATGGCATCACTAAATTGTCCATAGTGTATGGATGTGTGCATGATTGTGCACTGCGATGGGTTGGCACCCCATCCAGGTTGTCCCCTGCCCAGTGCCCCGAGTTCCCTGGGATAGGATCCAGGCTCCCTGGGACCCTGTGTAGGATAAGCGGTACAGAAAATGGATGGATGGGTGGACACTACCACCTCTCTACCTCGCTAATTTATCAATTTAATACAATGTTAAAATTAATTTATACCGTAGCTCCGTTCAATTCTCAATTGGTTAGCTTGGTCAGAAGGTGTTGATTATGTTGGTAATATGTGGAGGGCATTCTCATAATCTAAGCCTGATATTAATATTAAATTAATACACAGTGTTTGTTTTTTTTACAAAGAAAATTGCAGAATCATTGACATGATGAAACTTTCTATAAGATGTTTATTTCACATTTCTGAAAGGTTTCCAGGATAGACCACTTTACGCTTTCTTACTAACGTGACAAGCTTCTTTTTTATCTTATTAACCTTAAGACAGAGAAAAGAAAGTCTGCTCAGGGAACGGCTGTTTATAGCTACTATAAAGTAAGTGATAAGAGGAATTAACTTGTTTTGCAGATGTAATTGTAATCATTGCTGTGGTAAGAGAAATAAATCACTTGACATGATGTCATAGGAAAATTTCCAATAACAGCATGCCGTGTTGTGTTTTATTTCCTTCATAACAGTCTTTCTCAAATCACCTCTGCCAATGTTGACATGATCACTATTCAGTAATGAACAAAGATTTCTCTTTGAATTGAAACTTTTCTAGCTAGCAAACATTGTTTTGTTTGTTTGCATCAAGTCTTTGTATTTAAGTAGAATCTGGTTAAACATCTAATTAATGGACATAGATGACATTGTAAAGAAAAAAAACCATTGGCTAGCAAACATGTTAGATCCTGACCTCATTCTAGAGTCAAGATATGAGCTGAGTAGCGTGATCACACAGCTGCTGATGCTATAAGTCTCCTCCAAAGTCGAAGCCAAGTCAGTATCTAACACTGAATTTCCCAGCCTCTGGACTTTAATGGGCATGCCAAAAGCTCTGGGGCGTGTCTAAAGTCTATTTCAATTGGCTGAGAGTGCTGTCAGTTACACATACAGGCAGTCTGTAAGTTAAATTGCAATGCTGCAGGGATGACACTCTATACTTTAAAATTATTTACCTTACGTTATACAAATATAACTGACACTACTTTAGATAAAACAATCGTAACGTTGTGCTGTCGCTAAATTTGATCTGTTTTTTTACAAACATCCGCAACTAGCTTGCGACTAGCTTGTAGCCCGTAGCCCGCTAGCATCACCTACCGCTAGCCTTGTTTACGTTTCACATTTCTCATTTACCGCTGTTCTGTTTAAAAAACAAATATGTCTGCTGTCTCTCCGGTTTTGAGTGCAGATGAGTACTCGCTCGAGCTTCACATGGTGCGGCTGGAACTGGAGGATGTGGAGAAGCAGATCCGCAGCCTACTTGACAAGCAGGCCCAGCTGCTGGAGCGACAAACTGCGCTGGAAACATCTTGTGCCTCTGCCCACATATCCAAGGTAAGCACACAGCATGGTATTTCCACTCCCAGCCCCTCTACGCCGTGTGTTTCTCTGTGCAGGGACCGTGTATCTAGGACTTTCCTAGCCGTGGTCTCCGTCACGCCGGCGCCAACACACCTCGGGCCTTGGGTGAACCAGCGGCGGAAGGCGCGGGCTGGACCCTCTCCACCTCCGGTGTTCGAGATTCCAACCAGGAACCGCTTCGCCCCTCTCCGTCAGACCACACCCAACGCTGTGATCATCGGGGACTCCATTGTGCGGAACGTCCGTGTAGCCTCATCTAAAGGTAAGGTGCGCACACACTGTTTTTCTGGTGCTTGTGTCCTTGATGTCGCTGCGCAGGTATCCGGGATCCTGAAGAAGGACGAGCACATTGGAGCGGTTGTGCTGCACGTGGGGACGAACGACACCAGGCTGCGGCAGACGGAGGTTCTGAAGAGGGACTTCTCCAGCCTGATCGAGACGGTACGAGGCAGATCACCCACCGCGAAGATCATCGTCTCTGGACCTCTTCCCACATACAGACGTGGAGCAGAAAAGTTCACTAGACTTCTAGCATTAAATGATTGGTTAGTCTCTTGGTGTAATGAGCAGAATCTGGTGTTTGTCAATAACTGGAATCTGTTCTGGGAGCGTCCTAGGTTGTTTCGTCCTGATGGCCTGCACCCCAGCAGCCTTGGAGCGCTACACTCCAAGTAAGTACATCTTCCAATAATAACAACATTCAGTATAATCAATGTTCAATTAAAAATCCAGCACCAGTAATACATACTATAGAGACTGTGTCTGTTCCCCGAGCTATACAAATATATAGAAAATCTCGGAAAGTCTATCTTCATAACCTAATTAACATAAAATTAAATCATATTGAATGCACAGCCAGCACTTTT
Organism: Ictalurus furcatus; assembly: GCF_023375685.1. Classification (NCBI taxonomy): domain Eukaryota; kingdom Metazoa; phylum Chordata; class Actinopteri; order Siluriformes; family Ictaluridae; genus Ictalurus; species Ictalurus furcatus. The sequence continues at coordinate 14,378,830 of NC_071256.1, read as the reverse complement.
GATCTGAGGCTAGGACTATTAAACATTAGATCTCTTGCGTCTAAGGCTCTTATTGTTCACGACATCATTACTGATCAGGAATGTAATTTAATGTGTTTAACAGAAACTTGGATTAAACCAAATGAGTACATAGCATTAAATGAAGCCAGTCCTCCTGGATACAGTTATGTACATCAGCCTCGTTCAACTGGTACAGGAGGAGGTGTTGGTCTCATCCATAGTAAAAATCTAGTCGTCACACAAAAACCTAAGCATAAATTTAATTCTTTTGAAATTCTTCATACCAGTATAAGTTATGTAGCCACAAAAAATAAGTCAATTCCTCTAATTATTATTTACAGACCCACAGGGCCATATACTGAATTTCTTAGTGAATTTGCAGACTTTGTCTCAAACCTGGTTGTGTCTGTAGATAAAGCATTAATCATCGGAGACTTTAATATTCATTTTGATAACCTGGAAGACCCTCTAAGATTAGCGGTTGTGTCCATCTTAGATGCAGTAGGGATTAATCAGAACGTAATCGGGCCTACTCATAATGGTGGTCACACTCTTGACCTCATACTAACATACGGACTAAGTATAGAAAATATTATAATTTTTCCGCAGTCTGAAGTTGTCTCAGACCATTATCTTATCTCGTTCATAATACGTATTGATCATAATATTTCCACCTCGCCTCGCTACCGCGTAAAACGTACCTACACATCAGCTACTGCACCGAGCTTCATAAATAACCTCACAGAAACATCAATTAGATTTGGATCACCGTCAGATCCCATAGAACTCGATCAGGCGACTGAAAGCTTGGAGTCAACACTCCGCTACACGCTAGATAGAGTGGCTCCACTCAAAAGGAAAATAATTAGAGAAAAAAAATTAGCACCCTGGTATAACGATCAAATGCGAACCTTAAAACAAACAACTCGACAATTAGAACGTAAATGGCGTCAAACCAAACTGGTGATATTTCAAACAGCATGGAAGGAGAGCCTACTGAAATATAGGAAATCTCCTGGCGATGCTAGAAAAATCTGTTTCTCCACCTTAATAGGAGACAACAAAAACAATTCTAGATTCCTTTTCAACACAGTAGCAAAATTAACTAGGAATAAAACCACTACAGAGAGAAACACTCAATCATTACATAGCAGTGATTTCATGAAATTTTTCATTGATAAGGTTGAAAATATTAGACGTGAAATACAGGCCATTAAATTAAAACCGGACAGTACTGTAACAAACCCATTACATGACAATGTAGCAATATCAGATCAATGTTTAGAGTGTTTTGCTCCGCTTAGAGAGACCGAACTAGCTACATTAATCTCTTCAGCCAATTCATCAACTTGCATACTAGATCCCGTACCTACATGTTTGTTTAAACAGATTTGTCCAGGAATAATTGAACCACTTTTAAATATAATCAATTCTTCCCTAAGCACTGGCTATGTACCTAAATCACTTAAATTAGCAGTTATTAAACCCTTGATTAAAAAACCTGATCTTGACCCATCTCAATTGTCCAGCTATAGACCAATATCAAATCTCCCCTTCATCTCTAAGATTTTAGAAAAGGTTGTAGCAAAGCAGTTATGCTCGTACTTAGATAGGAATAACATTCATGAAATGTATCAGTCAGGATTTAGACCTCATCATAGCACAGAGACAGCGTTAGTTAAAGTAGTAAACGACCTTCTACAGACCTACGATCAGGGTTGTGTCTCGCTGCTTGTGTTACTCGACCTTAGTGCAGCTTTTGATACTATAGATCACACTATTCTTCTTGATAGATTAGAAAATGTTGTTGGTATTAAGGGAACAGTCCTCTCCTGGCTAAGGTCTAATCTGACCGATCGTTATCAGTTCGTAGATGTAAATGGTGATTTCTCCATGCGTACTGAGGTTACTTTTGGAGTTCCACAGGGTTCTGTTTTAAGCCCACTGCTCTTTACTTTATATATGCTACCCCTAGGTCAAATTATTCGTAAACATGGAATTAGCTTCCACTGTTATGCTGATGATACACAGTTGTATGTTTCAGCAAAGCCAGAGGACAGACAGAAGCTTAGTAAAGTTGAGGATTGTGTAAAGGACATTAGACATTGGATGTTAACTAACTTCCTTCTACTTAATTCTGATAAAACAGAAATACTTTTATTAGGCCCACGTGTAGCTAGAAGTAATCTTTCTGATCACATGGTTACTCTGGATGGTCTTTCTGTTTCATCATGTACAGCAGTTAAAGACCTTGGAGTGATTATTGACTCCAGCCTATCATTTGATGCTCATGTAGATAATATTACTAGGATAGCTTTCTTTCATCTCAGAAATATTTCTAAAATAAGAAACATATTGTCACTACATGATGCGGAAATACTAGTTCATGCATTCGTCACCTCTAGATTAGATTACTGTAATGCCTTACTGTCTGGATGTTCCAGTAGGAATATAAATAAGCTCCAGTTAGTCCAGAATGCAGCTGCTAGAGTCCTAACTAGAACTAGAAGATACGACCATATCACACCGATATTATGAATACTGCATTGGCTCCCAGTAAAATCTCGCATTAACTATAAAATACTTTTGTTAACCTATAAAGCACTAAACGGTCTTGCGCCACAATATCTAAGCGACCTTTTGGTTTTATATGATCGCCACGCCTACTTAGATCAAAAGATGCAGGCTATTTGACGGTACCTCGAATAGTGAAGGCTACAGCAGGGGGAAGAGCCTTCGCTTATAGAGCCCCACAGTTATGGAACGGTCTTCCTATTAGTGTTCGGGACTCAGACATAGTCTCAGTGTTTAAGTCTAGGCTTAAAATGTATTTGTTTACTCAAGCCTACCCTGACTAGATTCTGTTCTACTACTTTGCAGTCATAATAATCTTTTTTCTCCCTCTCTCCTTTCGTTGAGCCCCACACGAATTTATGGAGATACTAGAGATCCAGATCCTTTCTGCCTCTGGATGGAGCTCAAATCTTCTCTAATTCCAGACTGCTGGGACTACGGCTGCTCCTAAGGCCATACAGACTTCATATAAATCCATAATGAACTTTTTCACACTAACTGTTGTTACCCAGATGAGGATGGGTTCCCTTCTGAGTCGGGTTCCTCTCAAGGTTTTTTCCTCTTAAAACATCTTAGGGAGTTTTTCCTTGCCACCGTCGCCACGCAGTGGCTTGCTCAGTTGGGATAAATTCACACCTTTAATATCTGTAAACCGTGTTGATATTTCTGTAAAGCTGCTTTGAGACAATGTCTATTGTAAAAAGCGCTATACAAATAAAATTGAATTGAATTGAATTGAATGACATATTTTTAGGCCAACCTGGAAATTAGCATCATCATGGTTCCTTTGACAAAAATAACTTTTGGATTTTTGTGGAAAATACGCTCTGTGACCAACACAAGTTTATGATACTTATACGTTTTGTTCCTCAAGATAATCTTCACAAATGAACATAACTTTTATGGATTTTGAACCCTAAATACAATCGACAGAAATATAATGCTAAAGTTAGGATATAAACGAACTACACCACGGTAGCATGACTTCAACGTCACCACTACCATACTTCCGATAGAATTTATAGCATTACAATTCGAAAAATCTCTACAATTGGAAAATACTATAAACTGATAAAATCTATAAGTAGGAAAGTTTGAGTTGGAATAGTTTGCAAGAGCACGAGTATAAACACAACCAGGCTTTAGTAGATGAGTTTTCCTGTTTGGCGTGATGATGTTTAATGTCCCCGATAACCTCCGTAGTCGCATTTGGCAACTGTATTTTTCAAGACACGTAAAAGCTTTAAAAAATCACAAGTCGGGTATTACTGATGTATTTTATGTTGTAGGATAAAACGTGAAAATATTTTGAGCTTGTGTTAATGACAGCCATTATTTCAGGCTTTTAACCAAAACTTCCATATTTTTCGTGTCTAAGAAGAATGATGTATCTGTATGGTTAACGCTGTATGGTTAAAGCTCATTCACAGCGAGAACCTCTTTCCACTAATAAGAGAACCCTTTCGACAAACGCATTACTCCGACCTGCAGAGACCCATACATGGACCTAAAGCCAATACTGCTATAAAGTAATTTAAAAATAGAGGAGGGGAACTTTACACTGTTCACAGTGTGAGCGGCCATGATGATTAGATGTCACTCTGTAAACAGGGAAGCTAGTCACTGTTAGTCATGAAGATTAGCCCAAGATGACAAGTTCAAATTTCACATTGAGGAAACATTTTCAGTGATTTTTACCGGTTATAGGTGGGGAATTACAAGTTGCATCTTCAACTTGAACGCAGCATATGCACAGTAAGAGCATAATGAACATTCTGTGTCCTTTCAACACTTCTAGTACTGTTTGTGTTTACTCTGCATACTACAAGACAATGGATTTGTGTCTGGTTCCTCATTTTGTCACAGTTTTTCTTGCCATTGTCACCTCTGACTCGCTCATTAGCAAAATCTACATTTGTGACGCTGCATCCTGTGAAGCTGCTTTGTGACACTGTGAGTACTGTTAAAAATATTTTGCTATACAAATACTGTAGAAATGAATTTGTAATGTAACTCCCCTCTTGAAAGTTTACATGTTTTGTGTTGCAGGACCATTTTCTGATCTTGTCAAACTCGCACTGATATCCTCACTCCATCACACTCTTTCACACTCCATCACACTCCTGCCACAGGAGTCCTCCATTCCTTTCATTTGCTGAGACTGTTTCTCCCGTGATTAATTAACATAGCTTATGCTTTTCAGGAGGTCATTTGCCATGAAACACATGACTGACTACAGTCAGCAAGTGAACAAATATTCTTACTCATCTCAGCCAGAAAAACAGAACATTCAGTACTAATTATTTGAAAACTGGGAGGCTATAAGGATAATTTCCTTCGGCAATAGTGAGATAATATTGGAAAAAAGAAAAAAACTCACACAGTCAGTGACAGCTGGTATGGATATTGAATGAGAGGGTTAAAAAACTATTTTCCATCAAGAACTCAGTGTTACAGTTAAAACACCAATACGTATATTTATTTATTTATTTATTTATTTATTCATTCATTCATATATGTGCAAAAAAAAAAAATCCTCCCCCATTTAACTGCTTTTATTTCTGGCAAATTTCTTAACATGTGTAAATATTTGTATTGACATAAAAGCATTCAACAGTTTTCAAGTTTCACAGACATTTGATGAACAGAAATGGAATAATGAGTCCCTGAACAAAGGGGGGGGGGGGGATCAATATAAAATGTAACAGTCAGTATCTGGTGGCCACCAGCTGCTTTAAGTACTACAGTGCATCTCATCCTCATGGACTGCACCAGATTGGTCAGTTCTTGCTGTGAGATGTTACCCCACTCTTCCACCAAGGCATTTGCAAGTTCTTGATCACGTCTGGGGACATACATAGTTACACGTGGTTTGACACTGGAAGGATGATCAGCTGTCCTTCCTGTCTCCCTGTAGCACTGTCTTAGACATCTTACATTACAGACATTGCAGTTTATTTCTCTGGCCACATCTGCAGTCCTCATGCCTCCCTGCAGCAGGACTATGGTATGTTCACGCAGGTGAGCAGGAACCCTAGACATCTTTCTTCTGGTGTTTTTCAGATTCAGTAGAAAGGTTTCTTTAATGACCCAAGTTATTGTAACTGTGACCGTTATTGCCTACTGCCTGTAAACTGTTCGTCTCTTAAGGACTGTTCCACAGGTGCATGTTAATAATTGTTAATGGTACATTGAACAAGCATGAAAAACATTGTTTAAACCCTTTCCGATAAAGTGTAAGAGCTGGTGCTGAAAGGAAGTTGGACACGCTTATCTCTCCAGTATTCTTTTTCTCACTCGATGATTGACCTTCTGCCCTGCACATCTGCTCAGTATATACACTCAGATAAATACTGATCACATGGCACCGAATGTACCAGGCACAGAATCACACACAGTAGTGCTTGTGTTCCAGTCTGCAAAACACTGTGAAGATAGTAAATGAGACCTTGTGTGTACATTCGGAATGGCTAAGGTTACAGGTGTATTTATATCAGATATACATTAGATATACATTGCTGTCATTACTGTGCAGGATTAATATGAACATTGCAAGTCACTGCCGCACTCAGGAAACACAGCCTTTTCACCACAGTGCTAGACCAGGAAGACCATATTACGCTGTGATAATGAGGAACATCAGAACAGAGACACAGATGACTGTCTTGTTATAGTTTTGCTTACAGTAAAAATGTAAAAATGGGATATGATACACAAAAGGCTAACAGGTCAATCAATTACATAAACACCCGCATCAGGGTTAGGGTAAAGATCTACACCTAATTACATTACACTGGCTCAAACTTTAAACACAGACAAAAGAAACCAGGGTTTCTGCTGGTACTTAATGTAAAAATAAGGCCTTAATTAGCATTAAAATGTCTTAAATTCACGTTTCAGAGGTCTTAAAAATGCAACTGAACTGACACCGTAAAGAAAATTGAGCTTTTATTTGTACTCATTGCTGTTTGAAATGGTAAAGCCATGTGACCATGTTGCACTCAGAGTGTGTGCGACTCCTCTGTGTTTTAGAGCGTTACTGGCATAATAGCTCGGTTCACAGGAAATAACGCTCCACACAAACTTCATCTATGTGCTCTGAGTTTGAGTTGCTTATAATCTGCATTTAAACACAATATGCACCAGATTCACTTTGGTTTTACCTTAGCATAATTTCAAACATTTTTGTGGGCAGAGGTTTACAGCATTTCACCTGATAATGATCGGTAATGAGAAGTGAAGGAATTTTATTTTGGTGATATATATATTCTTTACAAAAATTTATGTACATTTATAACACTACTTGTTCCATTACCCTGCTGCGAGGGCGTTTCTAATACAGCTGCTGAGGGAGTGATGGTAAATGTGACATCTTTTTCTCATCTGACTGCTGTAATCCATCTCTGTGTAGTTTTTTCCCTCTCTTGGAAAGTCATGGAAATGATATACAGGATTTTTTTTCCTTTCATTGTTGGAGCAAATGGTAATGCAAGAAAAGGATATGTGCTACGGTCTCCCATATACCTATATAGATCTTTACCCTGCTATAGTTTACTTAAAACCAGAAATGGATGCATATACATGAACACAATCCATTATAACTGATGTATCGTGTAGCATGAGTGAAGTGACGGGCAGGTCTTAATATTGTTTGGAAATGTCTTGAATATGATATTAACAAGTATTACATTTGAAGTGCTGATACCTGCAGATACCCTGAGAAACGTTTCATAAATTGAAAACAACAACAACAGGAATTTATTTCAACATTACACAAATATGTAAACTTTTCAAACATTAATTATTTTATTAACATGGGGGTTAACAAGTTCTAGAATTAATAAAATACAGTTATGAAATTAACATTGGATGGCAGGATGGAAATTTCATTCTTTTGTTGCTTAACAAATCTGATGCTAATAATCTGGGGGGACCCTGTGTCATGTCAGTGGGGTTATGTGCATAATATCAAATATGTGCTGCCATGTTTGAAATATGTTTGATGCAAATTCTCCTTGAGAAAACACTTTGATGAGGATGGAAATTATGTAAATCACATGCTATGGCCTTTACAGTCACCAGCTGTCAACCGAGTTGAACATTTTTATGACTAACAAATTTATGTTGGTTGTCACATCTGTATTTGAATGTGGATTGATATAAAGCATAATGGCATCTTCTTTTTTTATTATATTTTCATTTTTGTTCTTATACAGCATTATATTTTGTTATCTTATTAGTAATGTGTATTTATTACTTCCTGTTTATTTATTTATTGGCATACTCATATTCATTTGTTTATTTGTCCTTTATTTGTTTACAGAAACATATGTGGTTTATTTATTTGTTACATGTACATGTATGTATTTTTAAAATTCTTTATTTGTTATTTTTATAATGGCATATATAGCATGTGTTTTAGTTATCTATTTATAATTTAATATTTACATTAACTTTGATTTTATTTTATTAATTCATCGTCACATGTTTTCTTATTTACCTGTTATTTATATGGTTAATTTGATTTCTCTCAATGATGCTGCAGTGATATAATAAACACTACACACTCCGGAAGGCACTGTACAGTTATATTGTACCAACACATTATACGGTATTGTTTTTAATAAAATGTCTGTATTTTTGTACATTTGTGTATACATATAATCACTGCAATTAATGTCAGTAATGGAGTTGCTATAAATGCAGTGCATAAGTAAATAAACATCAACTACATGAGCTAAAGTGCTATAAATAGTGTACACATCTCAGGAAGGAACCAGACAGGAAACACATATGACTTCCTCTATGGTTTCTTACAAGTAGCAAGTATCAATGAGGAGTATGTGTTCTGCTTTTCTGTGTGTATGCATGTGTGTGTGTGTGTGTGTGTGTGTGTATGTGTGTGTGTGTGTGTGTGTGAGAGAGAGAGAGAGAGAGAGAGAGAGAGAGAGAGAGAGATTGAGAGGGCAGTGAATGGACTTCAGTGATGTGAATAATTTAAAAGCTTCAACTGATTAAAATCTGAAGAGCGAAGGAGTCTTCTATCCTTTGCTCTCTCTCTTTCTCTCACACACGCATACACAGTTTTTTTATATGATAAAAATAATAAATAGTAAATAACAATAATAATAAAACCTGCAATCAGCTCAAAGCAGGACTCGCTGATCTTTAATTCAATTCAATTCAATTTTATTTGTATAGCGCTTTTTACAATAGACATTGTCTCAAAGCAGCTTTACAGAAATATCAACACGGTTTACAGATATTAAAAGTGTGAATTTATCCCAACTGAGCAAGCCACTGAGTGGCGACGGTGGCAAGGAAAAACTCCCTAAGATGTTTTAAGAGGAAGAAACCTTGAGAGGAACCAGACTCAGAAGGGAACCCATCCTCATCTGGGTAATTTCAACTTCAACGTACTACCCTCTCTTCTACTTCACCTCTCTGCCAAGACTCCATTACATGTTTTCTTCTGATTATAGCAGTTATATCTCCAAAAGAACAACAAGGGTTCATATTTATTCAAATTCAGTCACAATTATTCAGTCACTATTATTCAGCCACTATTATTCAGTCACTCTGGAGCCACAATAAACCTACAAAACAAGATTGCAATGTTAGTTTAAACTATAAATCCATTTTCCATACCACTTATCCTACACAGGGTCATGGGGGAACCTGGAGGTTATCCCAGAGAACTCAGAGCACAAGGCGGGGGACGCCCTAGACAGGGTGCCAACCCAGCGCAGGACACAATCGCACACACACATTCACACACTATGGACAATTTGGAAATACCAATCAGACTATAGCACATGTCTTTGGACTGGGGAGGAAACCAGAGTACCCGGAAGAAACCCCCGAAGTTTGGGGAGAACATGCAAACTCCATGTACACAGGGTAGAGGCAGAATTTGAACCCACAACCCCAGAGGTGTGAGGCAAATGTCCTAACCACTAAGCCACCATGTACCAGTTAGTTTAAACAAGCTGCTGTTTTATAATATATATATTATGACACTGACGACTCCTTACAGAAAACGCTACATTGTTCTTCATTAAACAACAACATGTATTATTATTATTATTATTATTATTATTATTATTATTATTATTATTATTAGCTTTAGATTATCGTGGCTAATAATGAATTAGAATGAGCACATTAATATAAACCAATGATTTGAATTACAGGTGAATTCAAAATAAAATAAAGAAATCATAATTAAATTAAATATAATAATTGAATATAGAAAATAAATCAGAATCAGAATCGAGGATTCGACAGTGCTGTGGTATAATACAGTTTAATCACTATTATAGCCACAGACCAAACAACATCATACAGAATAATTAAATAAATAAGGAACTGTGGAACTGTTCTCTCTCTCTCTCTCTCTCTCTCTCAGACCTTAGTGGGTAAAACCATTAAGCCTATAGATAAAAGACTCATAATCAGCGCTAACATTAACTATAAAACCTATATATGTGGTGCATCTACAATTATAATTAGAGTGATTAGCTTCAGTCTAGATTGTTCCATAAAGTAAAGCCATTTCTATCATTTCACAATTCACAAAACATTTAATAATAAACGATTCTCAATTCCCTGCTCCAAAGGGTAATCAATATCTTTTGACAGTTAGTGTACATCCTTTTATATCTGTCAAACATGTGTGTGTGTGTGTGTGTGTGTGTGTGTGTGTGTGGGATGATAATCTATAAGTGGAGGAGCATTCAGATGTTAATCTTAAACAGGATGTGAGCTGAGAAACCACCCGCTGAGAACAAGTGACCTTGCTGCTGCTGCTGCTGCTGTTGCTGCTACTTTGTACACACACACACATGCACGCACACACACACACACACACACACACACACACACACACACACACACACACACACACACACACACACACACACACACACACACACACACACACACACACACACACACACACACACACACACACACACACACACTCTCTGGCCTACACATCCTCTCCACACTGAAACCTGTTCTCATACTCAGTCGACTTCTCCTCACACAAAGAAACTCGGTCTCGCTGAGTGTAAACGTCTCCATCCCACCAGGTAAGAACTGTCTCGCTGTCTTAATCGCTTGGGTTTGTTCGTGGCTGTACAGTAAAAGTGTGTGTGAAGACCTGTGTGAGCAGCTCAGCTGAGGGCCTGTATAAATTAGTGATCTAAGTGAATGATGAATAATAATCAAGCTAGAACACATTAAAAGTAAAAGTAAAAGTACAGTAAAAGTATTAGCATGATTTTTCTAGTGTTGCTAATGTTGGACTGTTGTTAGCTCAACTGGTGGATGTAATGCTAGTAACACTTTAAGTGATGTTGGAGATTCTTAATGCACTCATTGTGCTTTTTTTCTAATGCCATTAGTGTCTATTTTTAATGTTATTTTTGTAGATAGCGTGCCCTTTTAGTGTTGTTGCTGTACCCTTCTTACCTCTATTGTAATAATTGTGGTGTGCCTTTACTAGGAATTTTGGTATCCCTGTTACATCACATCCAGTGCTATCAGTGTTGCCTTATTTACTAGTGTTGTGTCTTTTTAGTGAATTGGTGTCTTTTCAAGTTCTCTTTTTATTGCCATTGCTGTGTCTTTTTAAGTTTTAGTTCTGCTGTTGTCTCCCCTTTAACCGTTAGTGTCGTTACTGTTCCCTTTTTACTGCAACTGGTGTGCCCACGTTAGTGCAAGTGTTGCATGTTTTTCACAGTTTGTATCACAACTGGTGCTGTTAATGTACCCTTTTAGTCCTTAGAGTTGTCTGTAGAGCTGTCTAATACAAGACAGGGCCAAGACAAGGACTCGCCGAAATAGATTCAAGGCGGAGTCTTAAGGGGTTTGAGGTGAAGTCAAGATCGAGTCAAGATGAAAGTCCAAATTAAGACTGAAAACCAAATCCTTTTTAAGCCTTCTTTAGAGTTAAGTTAATGGATTGTTTTAACATGGTCAAGTCACATTTGCAATGATGAAAAAGCGTTAGCAATAAAACAGCACAGTAAGATAGTGTGTAACTTCAGCTCCATACTGTATATTGAAAATGCACTGTTATGGGTTGGGTTTTTTTTTTACGGTTTACTGCAGAATCACCTTAAAATCCATCACCCAGCTAATGCCAACAAGCAGTTGTCAATATTATTACACCCTACTGTATTCTCCTTAACCCTTTCTCGCAGTGCACTGGCGTTCCATTTCACTGCCGGAACGGAAATCGACTTATCGGACATTTACAATCAGTATAAACAAATTAATTATATTATTGCCGCAAGTATGTTTGACGATTAGTCTGGACACTGTTGGGTTTCTGTGTGTAGAGTACTAGAACTCTGTGTTTAGCTGCCTGTGAGCAGGGTGATGGGAAAAGGGAGGGGTGTGAGCCCCCTGCTGGGCAAACATTTCACACCTCTCCGCATTAATATTGGTACAGAGATAAAAACAGACAGCACAACTAAAGCTATTTTGGTAGTAAAACACCGTATATACGACTGCTGCAATAACATTTAAATTATAACATTTTACGACAAATTATAACATTTAAACCTAGTAGGCTAGGTAAAACTGAAATACTTAAAGCCCTGAGTGTCTACTTTCATATGAGCCATTAACACTAATTGTGGAGTGTGACATCATAAATAAATTCAATGGCACCACCAAAACAGGCACAAAAAAAAAAAAAAGAAAAGAGTTAAACTTGAAATGGTGGAAATGCTCATTTTCCTGTCTATTTTTAGCGTTTATCATATTGGGTCTAGACAATTTGTTAATTTTGTTTTAATTGTTAATTGTGTTTTTCTTTATATTACACAAGCTTAGCTGTGCTAACTCCTCTCCAACAGTTTTAGCTTCATGGTATTCTTATACCCTAACTAGCATTTAGATGCTTCTGTGAAGACTATAAAGCAGATCGGTACTTCACTCTGGATAAGGACATCTGCCAAATGCTATGAATGCAAATGGGTTGTTTTTTTTGGGTTGTTCTTTTTTAAAGAGATATAATCATGTGAAGTGGTTACTGTGGTAATTACAGTTAACTTAAGCTATGGTGGGAAATAAGAGGAGTCTGACTGTCTCACACCTTCCATTGCTCATTTAGGCAGCCCTGTGGGGAATGCCCATTATAACGAGAGAAAATGACAAAATGACCTGATAATATATACTGTAAGAACGTATGATTTATGATATGATTAAACACCAGTAATGAACATTACTGCACTGTGTGCCTGAAGATAAATGCAATGAAATAATGTGTTTTATATACAGAACCCGAGTGCATACGTCCCGTAGTTGCAGTTCCACAAGACACATTCCGCTTTACATTAAAAAACCAGTAATGCTTTCTACCGTTAGTGTTCATTTCCTCAATTTTGAATGTTTCTAACAAAGTGCTTAATGAGCCCATGATTAAAGAGAACTTACAGCACATGCAAAAATATTTTAAATTGTAAAAAAAAAAAAAATTAACCAAGAATATTTTTAAAAGAGCACACCAGCATCATTAATATTTCTTAATGATTACACCAATGACACTAAGGTAAATCAAAGGCACACAAGAGACACTAAAAATTGCACAACAGAGGAAGTAAAGACTTAAAAGGGCACATTAATGGCACTTAAAAAGGAACAACAATGGCAATATAAATGTACACTGACAGTACAGTGCTAAGTGATGCACCAACAGCTAGGGCTATAGGACTTGAGTCCAGCCTTGAGTAAATCTCAGATTTATTGTCATTTGGTCTTCAGCACTGGTCTTGGTCTTGGGCACTGGTCTCACTAGTTATGGTCTTGGTCTCGACTGAGATCCGTCTTTTTTTTTTTTTTTCAAGGGTACAAAATTTGACAGGAAATAATCCCTTCTTCTAGACAGCTTAGTCATGGAGTCACTGGAGCAATGCACGAATAAAGCAAACTAGTTGATAGAACTTGTATAACTCGTTCAAGTTCAATTAATTATTTAAGAATGGGTGTTAATATTGCTGCTACACCATCTTGTTTACCAATGGCAGGGCAAGAAACAACTTTGTTCATTATAAACCATATTTTGAACTGTTGTGATATATATTATATTTGGAAGTGTATTATGTACAGTTTAATTAAAATTATTCAACCCCCATTGTAAATAAGGTTTATTGTCAAAATGTACAGTCATATAACAAGGAGGTAACTCTGGACTTCATTTCCTTCAGCCACTGCACTGTACTACATGTCACATGACCACCTGCACCTGAATCACGTTTCTGTTAATGAGCACACTTATATATAGCCACTGTTTGCACTGCGTCTCTGTCTTACGTTTGTCTTAGACTACAGTGTTCCATGTTACTGTATTTTGTTTCTTGCTACAGTATTTTGCCAAGTTGTCTTAGCGTCTTTGTTTTGATTGTTTGTTTGTTTAATGAAACGTATATCTGTGATTGCTTCCGAATCTACCTTGAATCGTGATATACAGACTTTCAGCTGTTTGCAATGAACAAATTAAACAGAAGCAATTGAAATAGTTCAACACAACGAATGCTTCAAGTGGTTTCCCCAAATTCAACTGAAAATGCAACTTATAATGACTTCTCCAGTTTCAAAATTATTCAACCCCTTCATGGCAAGCATCTTTAGTACTTAGTACTTTTCTTTTAGTACTTTGCTGTTATGACCTGCTGCAAACAAGGTGCATAGCTTCCGGCAGCGTTCCTGAGGAATTTTAGCCCATTCCTCATGAGCAACGTCCTCCAGTTCAGTAATATTCTTGGGTTTGTGTGCTGCAAATGCCTTCTTGAAACCCCACCAGAGATTTTTTATGGGGTTGAAGTCAGGCAACTATGATGGCCCTGTAGAATCTTCCAGAGCTTCTTCTGCAACCAAGCCTTGGTGGAATTTGAGCTATGCTTAGGATCATTGTCCTGTTGGAAGGTCTAATGATACCTAAGCTTCAGCTTCCATACAGACGGCATGAAGTTTTCTACTAGGATTTGCTGATACTTCAATGAATCCATCTTGCCTTCCACACGCTACAGGTTACCAGTGCCAGAGGATGCTAAGCAACCCCAGAGCATCACCGAGTCTCCACCATGCTTGACTGTGGACAGAGTGTTCTTTCTTCATTTTTCTTCCTCCAGACATACCGCTGATCCATCGTACCAAAAAGTTCCAGTTTTGTTTCATCACTCCACAGAACAGAATCCCAAAACTTCTGCGGCTTATTTATATGATTGTGAGCCGACTTTTCTGCTGCTTTTGGGTCAGTAGTGGTGTATGTCTTGGAGTTCTGGCATGGAAACCTTCTGCATTTATTCCTTCTGTGCCTTACTCTGCTCACTGAAACCTCAGTGCCTGTCACCACAAAGTCTTGCTGCAGGTCTTTTGCAGTCACTCGAGGGTTTTTCACAAGCTGCCTTCTCAGAAATCTGGTTGCAGCCATTGATTGCTTCTTTTTTCTTTCATTTATTTTCTGTCCCTAGTCAGTTCAGGTATTTAATGTGTTCCAGCTCAAGCACACCTGGTGCAACTAATGAAGCCCTTGATTAGTTTCATCAGGTGTGCTTGAGACAGAACAAAACTTCCCGGGATTTCTGACCATTTTCTGCCGAAAATTTTCATGGCATCCCTAAAAAATATTGTTAACTGATGTTAACTATTACATTAGTGATGTTAACCATTACCTTTTAACTAAGTCAAAACATACACTGATAGATTTTATTGCATATTAATGAACTCAAACATTCTCCGTTTACCTTGAGAGAAAGCAAGAGAGCCCTGCCAGCGTCATTTAATATCAGTGAGCTCAAAGCACCTGTGCAACTGTCAGTCATTCCAGATTCAGATATCAACTGGCTCATCACCCATTTTATTGGGAAGAAAAAGAGTCCTTCCATATTTAGAGTGATTTGAGTGATGATGTATTTTGAGTGATAGCTCATACCAGCTAACGCTGATGTTAAATTGCAGCATTCGTACCCAAAATGCGTAAAGGTTGGCAGGTCTGGTAATATAAGATAATCACAGCAAACATCACTGGACATTGGTGCAGAGTAAGATTGTGTAGAGATGATTACATTGCTATATCCTACAAGCCTAAGTACAGCAGAAAAAACAGTACAAGTAGAGTTTTTTAATTAGTGCACATTTACATGTTTAGCAAACAGATAGGTCTTAGGGAAAGTTGATGCTACCACCTGGGAGCAGGACAGAAGAGAATCTTAATTTGTGTTTTCCTTGTATCGTACATAATGGTGGATCGAGTTTAGCTGTGCTAGAAGCCGAAAGTTTAATAAGTGCCTTCAGGTAGGTAGGGATAAGTTTTGGAGCCATGAAGTGATGTGGGGAAAGACATCACCTAACACACATACTGAATAACTTCCATAATCAGGGTCACGTGTTAAACTGAGACAGGGGCTGTTACATGTCAACATGGAGAAATTTCATTTCAAGCAAAAGTTGTGAGTAGCTAACCATCGCTAACTGCATACCATGCCATTACATGTTAGTTTTTAAATTACACTTCACACAAACGAGCAGTGTGGTGGCGCGACAGATAGCATTGCTGCTCAACAGGGTCCAGGGTCTCTGGTTCAATCCTGAGTGACAGCAGTCTAACAAACCTGCTGGTGTCTGTGTCATTAATATTAATTAATTAATCAACAAAAGACAAAGAGAAAATCACTCATTTGACTGAATAACTTCAGTAAATTTAATAACAAGAACTGTATATATCATACAGTGAAGTCTATTATATTTTGCATTTATTTGCTTTATTCAATTTCTGTAGTATTTCTTACTTGAATACTACTGAAAGACCTACCCGAGAAAACATATCGTTATCGTGAAATAAGATTGTAGTTATATCGCCCACCCTTAAACATTAGCATTTGGTGATTCCAGTCTTGAATTGCACATAAAATGTGAAATGCAGTTCTTAATGTAGTAAATATCATAAACCCTGCTGGATTTTTTACAATTTTTTATTTTAGGAATTAAAATGAAAAAAGTTACAAGAACAGAGCTGTGTTTAGAAATGAGTTTGTTGTCATTCATAGACAGATTAAAAGCAGTAATAAAGCATGAAGCTTGTTGTTATGACGTGCGGCGGAATGTAACTCTACTCTGTACTCTCTCTCTCTCTCAGCCTATATAACTGTGGGGGAGAGGCATCAAATCACTGAAATGTCAACTCAAACTGGACGACACAATATAGTGTGATACAATAACAAAACAGCTTCATTTCATATACTTATATAATAATAATAATATTACACTTAATAATAATAAAAGTTCTACATATACCTCTATATCCCCTTTTTTCTTTGAAACCATTTTTGGATAGGAAACTAGTTGAGGTACTGATGAAATGAAATAAAAATATTAAATGGCAATGGCAAGATGTAATAGAGGCATTTTTTGTTATGTTTATGTTGCCACTGGATTGTGAAGGTTAAACTATTAATTGAACAGCTCAGTGTTGAGTTTACAATTGCAATTTCAAAACTTATTTCTGGACTCGGCAGGACTCGACTCAGACTTTAAGGACTTGGACTTGAGTCCAACTTGGCCCCTTTCAGACTCGGAATCGGACTCTGACTCAATTGGTTAAGGACTTGGTCTCGACTGGAACTCGACAAAGGTGGACTCGGACACAACACTAAAAAATAGCATTGATATGAATTTTTACTGTTTACTACTTTGGCATGAGTGGTACTGAGCCCTCATGTGTTGAGTTTGTGTATCCACATATTTTCAAATGATTTGATCTGTTTAGCAACTAAAACACTTGTTAGCTCATTTTAACTCACAATTAACAATTGTAATAATCACAGACATATATACATTTCCTACACAACAAACCTACAATACTGTCTACTTCAGGTTGTGTGTAAGTTAATAATATAGATTGAAGTACTAAAATATTATAATGTATCTTCTCCAGTGTATGTTTGTGGTCCCTTATGACTGCTTGATATTTACAGCTTGCACACTTTTTGCATCACGCTAATAAGGCAACTTGCGGTAAGAAAGTCTGTTATGTAGCTCTGTGTTCTTAACACACCCAGAGTTTCAGATCAAGATATGTCTTTCAAATAAGACACAGTGGCTAGAACTGAAACCAAATTGTCAAATGCTATTTCTGCATTTAAATTGTTGGTCTTGGTTAAGCACTTTTTTTTTCTTGCATGATATCAGCTTGAGAAAGGAGCGGTGTTGCAATAATGACAATATGTCAATATAACACATTTTGAATCCTGTGTGCATCCTCATTCGGGAATGATCATATTAATTTCAACTGTATTTTCTATCATCTCTTGCATTAATGCTACATTATATTGCGAGTAACAGCAAAGAGGAAAATGCAATCTGCTTTAGTCAGGCCATGTTTTCTATCCCCCTTATTTTCCTAGTGTTTAAGTGTCTTTTTTTAAGTGTCTTTCTAAGAGCACTAAACAAGAAAATTCTTAATTTATCGGGTATCTTGGAGGAAGCCTTTACCATCTCCAGTTGGTAGCTGTAGCATGATGGGTAAAGCTGGCTGGTGGGTGGGAATTGGCAAAGAATAAATGGGGAAGAAAATAGGATGGAAATCTAACTTTTGAAATTAAGTCACCAAATCTGAATATGTCACTGGTTTGTGCACCTTGACAATTGTAATTTAGGATTAAAACGAGATGGTCAGTATGTTCGCTAGACTAGATTAGAGTTCACCTTTGGTGCTTCATGTCCAAGCAGAACACAACACTGACACTCCAACATTTCAGGATGAGCCTGGTTGAACACTTACTTAAACTGGACCTCCATCCCATAGGCAACTTGTGAGACTGTTTGGAAGAGCAAATGCAACACCAAAATAGGCATCACGAACTTTAGATGAATTGTATTCATTCAGTGGAAGAAACAAAAAATTTGTTGCATGTGTTATTTCTTGCGTAATATTCTGTTATGCCTCCACTCAGCTTAATAACAGCACCAATCGTGTCAGGTACGAGTGTCACCATAGTTTACATCCTGGTCAGTGTTGTATTCTGGTCTGGATATGAAGCACAAAAGGCAGACGTCTGTTTCCAGCCAACAACTGATGATCCAGACGGTCCAGTCATCCAGGTGCACAATTAAGGCTCTACTATTGGTGAATATACAGTGCATATGATAACGTGAATGCAGGTGAAGGTTGTGATGTACAGTTGTGCCCAAAAGCTTATATACCCCTTGTAGAATCTGCAAAATCTTAATACTTTTAACAAAATAAGAGGGATCATAAAAATCCCATGTTATTTTTTATTTAGTGCTGTCCTGAATAAGCTATTTCACATAACAGATGTTTACATATCGTCCACAAGACAAGATTATAGCTGAATTTATAAAAAATTACCCTGTTCAAAAGTTTACATACGCTTGATTCTTAATACTGTGTGTCATTACCTGGACGATCAACGACTGTTTTTATGTTTTGTAATTGTTGTACATGAGTCCCTTGTTTGTCCTGAGCAGTTAAACTACCCACTGATCTTCAGGAAAATCCTCCAGGTCCTGCACATTCTTTGCTTTTCCAGCATCTTCTGCATATTTGACCCCTTTCCAACAGTGGCTATATGACGTTGAGGGACTCGTACACAACAATTAGAAAAGGTGTAAACATTCACTGATGCTCCAGAAGGCAACATGATATATATTAAGAGCCAGGGGGTGTAAACAGGATGTTCAGGATGCTCAGTGTAAATTGTTATTATTTTGAGCTTATTTTTTTCATTTAGTACTACCCTCCAAAAGCTAAATAAGATATTTACATGTCTCCCAGAAGATATATATATATATAATAGCAATTTACACCGATAAATTGGTGTTTCTTGTCTTGATATAAATTTCGCTGCAGTTTAAGCTCTAATAGCTAAACTATAAAGGGAATAGTAGTGCTAATAAAAATGACACTCAACTCTGAATTAGAGCAATCGAGAGAGCTAGACAATGAATTCTTTCGTGCTTTGTAAAGTTTACAGCCTTGTGCATGACACTCAAAGGCGATGGCCTCGTCATAGTGATAGAATGTGACCGTTTTGATCCCGTCAAGACATTTGGCTTTTCTCCACGAGGAAATGTATTATTTTGCTTCACTATTAAACACATATTACAAAACACACATTTATTAATGCGTTTTGTTTTTCAGCAAAAAGTTGTGTTTCCTTGAAGCTGAAAACTGTCCCTTTATGGACGACGTTCAAAGATAAAGGTACCACGTACACATTGTACAGATCATAACATGTAGATTGTTGTACCTGATATCTATTTAGTAATTTCCTATCCAGAAAAGTCACACAAAGACCACGTGTAAACCACACATCATACATTTCACATTCTGGGTTTACATCATAACACTTAAACACATTTATCTCCTGTCCTACATTTTATTGTCTGTTTGCACCAAATATGGGTATACAATTTACACTTTCAGGGTATAACGTGTTAAAATGCATTTTCACAGGTTTTTCACATCACATATTTCTCAAAAAATTGCATGTGGAAAACATAATCACATTGTACTGTGAAAATGTACTGTGACATGTACTATGTGTGATTTTTCTCTGCAGTAACTCTTCAAATCGTTAGTAATCAGGATCTACGTATTAGGTGTATTCAGTCAAGGCCAATATATATATATATATATATATATATATATATATATATATATATATATGTATATATATATATTCCAACTTTCAGTTGATGATGTCATAATGGCTGTTACAGCACCTGACCAATCAGCAGCTTTGCTGAAAAGCTGAATCTTTTTTGAAAGCATGAATCCTTATATACACACACTTTCTTTGTTGCATTCTCTTTGCTGCAGTCCATTGCGTCAATCGAAAATGGGTTACTGAGAATTAATCCAGGTCACTCTGTGTGTGTGTGTGTGTGTGTGTGTGGGTATGTGTGTCAAATGCAGAGTGCACATCGAAATGTGTCTCCTTTGAACATGGTGAGTCGAACGTTCTCTATCCTAGTCTTTGTATCATTCTGTCTGTCTGTCTGTCTCTCTCTCTCTTTCTCTCTCTCTCTATACCTTTTCTCTATATTGAACATTCTGTTTCACACATACAACATAATATAAATGTTCACCAATCAGGATCGTTGGAACAGAGCAGGCGGGATCAAACAAAGATTCGATCACCATGACGACTCAGACGAAGGAGATTACCACGAGCCAGAGGAACCCATAATGCGCTTTCCCAGACCTTGCCAGCCGCCTTCAGTCTACGCAGGTAACGTATTCCACTGTGGATGTTAAACCACACAGGCCATGTACAGTACAGGCCATATAAACACCATTACAAATGCCAAACACACACTTTTGGCTATATTTGTATCCTGCAGAGTGATCATGATTAATGGTTAAGAGGGTGGATTCTTATGTATTATTTATTTTATTAACACAAATATGTGTTTGGTTTAGAGAGTGATCAGGTGATGTGTGCTATAATGAAACAGACTGATTCTAGAGGTGTTACAATGTCTCCGTCTAGTGTCCAAATTATGGTACAGGCATACTCACTTCATATACTGTGCTGCTTTGCCCTGAATGGTTCCTAATCGAAAGTAAATTTCTTTCAAGTGTGTGGTTTGAGATACGTCCACATTGGACAGATGATAGTGAAGCATATCCGATAACAGCACATACTGAAGTGTATTATTCCTTTTTGCCAGTGCTTACAATTCTATTTATTAAAGAATTACATGGTGTACTTTTTTGTTTTTGTTTTTTACATTTCATGTTGTAGAACATCCATGAAACACGCTAGTTCCTGTTATTCCCTTATGTTACATTCCTCCATCCTGAAGACTTCCCCTTTTGGCCATTACCCTTCTGAGAGTGATATGCATGTTTGTGATGGGGTTTGTGTAGACTGTATAGTGAACAGAGTGTGTGTGAGTAGAAATCCATTAAAAACACTGAGTTCTAGAATGTAGAGTAGAAGAAATAGCGTTCTCCAAGGCCTTGGTGCAATATTTAATAGGAAGTGAATGACCAGATAACGTGTAGTGCAAATTAGGAAGGTTGAAATGCAGATGAAAATGAGGACAACAGGAAGTTGTCCACTAGAACAGCGTAACAATAAAACATACAGTATAGTACCTTCAGTAAACATCAGCCTGATTACTGGAATGATGTGTGATGACTAAAGCTGTATCACATACAGTACAAGCAGCATAGAAGTCAATAAAGTGTGTATTGTACAGTTCCCATGTGACAGGTAATGCTAGTGTAGTTGATTATTGCATAACGACATTCCTGAGTACATGCTTTTCCACCCCTAGAGATCCATTAAAAGACAGTACGTGCAAATTTGAACAGAAACAGGTTGCTGACTGGCAGGTTGCTAGATGTTTTGAGGTTTTACTGTATGAAAGCTCTGTATCCAAGTTAAGATGTTGCTTCAGTATTCAGTAATGACTACCAGTTGTGTTACATACTGTATAAGTACTGCTACAGCCCATAGGTAATACTCAGGATAATATGCAAGGGACATTTTTGCTAGATAACTAACTATGTAGCTCAAAACATGTATGAATTAACACAAAGTCCAACAGCATTTGGCTTAGTTATCTATCCAGCTCATGTTTCTTTATGCAATGCTGATAATCAAGATGGTGTTCACTATACAGCGTAGACCACTTGGTTAGTTAACAAAATTATTGAAGAAAAAAATGTATTCCTCAGATATAGAGCATTTTCAGACTTGAAGACTTGTTTATTGTGAATTGAGTAATTTCTTTATCACTACTATTAATCAAATGAATTATTACTATTCATTACCATTACTACAGTTTTTACTAGTGGCCGGCCGTGGCTCAGGTGGTAGAACAGGTTGTCCATTAATTGTAGGGTTGGCGGTTTGATTCCTGGCCCACATGACACCAAATGCTGAAGTGTCCTTAGACAAGACATTGAACCTCAAGTTGCTACCGATGGCATGCCTGGCAGCTTTGCTACCATTGGTGTGTGAGAGAATGGGTGAATGAGAACCAATGTAAAGTGCCGTGTAGAACTGCTAAGGTTAAAAAAATAAATAAGTGCTATATAAGTGCAGACCATTTACCATATTACTAGTAGCAGTACATTTACTCAAGTCAATGTATTTTGTGCTTCCACAATTGTTATTATATTTTTCAAAAACTAAATGTAGTGAAGTTGAATGTTATATTTATTTATTTATTTTAAAACCTATGTAAAAGTACTCTGATTTAATTCTACTCAAAATATTACCATTATACTGAACCATGTAAAACCCTTTCTCGCAGTGCACTGGCAGTCCATTCCCGCCAGGGGAATGGAAATCGACTTGTCGGACATTTTCAATCAGTATAAACAAATGAATTATTTTATCGCTTCAAGTCTGTTATAAGATTAGTCAGGACAAGGTTGGGTTTCTGTGTGTAGAGTATCGTGACTCTGTGTTTAGCTGCCGGCGAGCAGGGCAATAATAACATTGGCACTAAAGCTTTTTTGAGATTAAAACACTGTGTACAACTCCCACAATAAAATGATAACATTTAAACCTAGTAGAATAGGTACAAAAGGAAATTACAAATTTCAACTTTCATAAGTGTCAACTTTCATATGAGCCATTACCCACTTCTGTGGCGTGTGATATCATAAATAAATTCAATGCTGAACACAGGCACCCTTAAACGAAGCAGAAATTCTATTTTTTCGAGTCTGGTAAGTACTATAACCAGAGTACATATAGTTCATTAATTATCCCTGCTGTTCAAGCCTGTTCTGGTATGTTCTGGGTCATCAGATACTACATTGGTGTCTTTTCTGAAGCAGCGCTTGTGGTTGATGTCATGTATCGGAAGCAGAGAGACCCCTGTGATGTCCTCTTTACAGGCTGCTGCACAGTCATGCGGTCTGATACTTTGCCGTTCCTGTACCAGAAAGTGATGCAGCTGGTCAGGATGCCTTTTTGTAGAATGTGGTGCAGATGGGAGGTCCTGAGTAAGCACAGGAAGTGGAGATGCTGCTGGGTTTTTATAAACAGTTATTTATTAACATATTGTGAAGAAGAGTCGTGGGATGAGCGCAGAACATTGTTTATGATTATAGCAGCAGTACTTAGGTACAAGTCTACAGTATCCAGGTGAGATGTCCACTAAAGCAAGGCTGTAGTGTGTGAACGTGTGGGTGCAATTGTGCCCTGCGATTGGTTGGCACACTGTCCAGGGTGTCCCCTAGCTTGTGTCCCGAATTCCCTGCGATAGGCTTTCCCGCAACCCTTTGTAGGATAAGCGAGATGGGTGGATGGGTGGATGGATTAAGCAGTGTGTGAAGAGTTTTTTTTATTTATTTTTTTTCTAAAAACAGTATCTAAAAAATTAGGAACCTGTAAGAACCCCTGGTTCACAAACTGTGATGTTATGTGTGTTGTATGTAGACAAGGGTCCTGCGAGAGAACGGCCTTTTCCCAGCGGAGCTAAAGATTTGAAGGTGAGTATAGTGTGTGTGTGTGTGTGTACTTGTGTGTGAGATTGAAAGAGAGAGAGAGAGAGAAGTGTAATAATGTGCACTACTTACAGTTGAATTTTGTGTGTGTGTGTGTGTGTGTGTGTGTATGTAGAACATTTTGGATACTCCTCCTCGACTGCCGAAGAGGCCCCCAGGTAATCACTGCAGCTGTGGACATTACTGTGGAAATGCAGATGCAGCGAAACGCATTCTATAATAACATGCTCCTATAATTGACTTCCTCTCAAACAGGAAGCGCTGCGCCGATTGTAAACCGCGATCTAAAACCAGGGCGACAGGGGAAGGCCACTTCAGGTCTGTCTCTCTCTCTCTCTCTCTCTCTCTCTCACACATACACACACACATACACACATAGTATATAAAGTATAGAAAAATATAACAATAATAATAATAATAATAATAATAATAATGCTTTTTTTTTTTACATGACTTTTGCAGATCGAAGATCACAGACTCTAGGTTCTAATGAACCGGTAAACAAATGCACATAAAAATATGTATAATAATGTTTATTGTGCATATGAATAAACACATAACTGTGTGTGATTCTTGCTTATTTACATATTAATTTGTGTTTTCCAGACTACAAAGATCCCACCGAGGTAAGGACTGTGATGCTGGATATTACATTCCAACTGTCAACACTAAAAATATTTATTTGATTTCTGTGTTTGTTTGTTTGTTTGTTTACACCCCCCTCTTCAAAGACCATTGAGACTTTTTTGGTGTTATTAGATTCTAACAATACTAATACATCCCCTGAAAAACCAACACTAACAAATCTAACACCAGGAAGTATAAAAATCATAAACACCAACATTTTCAACATATTCAGATTAAAGTGTTATGAACAATTTTCCTCGCATTTATCAAGAAATTTCTCACAGGAAATGACTTTTTTGGACACAGTGGTTTCAGATAAGGACACACATATACAGTGCTGTGCAAAAGTTTTAGACATTTTTTTAGACATTTTAGACATTTTTTTTAGTACAAACTTTGTTACAGATTTGACTTCTACATTATCAAATCAGTAGAATAAACATTTTAGATTTCCAAACATTCATTTACTAGCACCAAATTAAATGTTACAGAAAAATGTTTTTATGTCATTAAACAAAGCAGCATATTAAGTGATAAGAGACACTTTTCAGACAGAAAACACATAATGATAGCTGCTGGAATTTGCTGCAAAAATAAGAAAGTCAAAGTCTCCAGAAGAACCGTGTCTGGTTCTGCGAGATGCTGAATAAAACTTATAGCTCATTTCCTTATAAAAGCACTAATTGTACTTATTTCATTATTTTTGAAGACATCTTTGCTCTACAGCATTTCTTTGCATGTGCCTAAATCTTGTGCACAGTACTGTACATGTTTGTCTTATTATATTTGTGAGGACCTCACATTAATATAATTATTAACACAGCAAATTAACACTTTTACACCTATACTAAATCTAAGCCCAACCTTAATCTCAGTAACTAAAAGGAAACATTTTGTCTCTTCTAGTTTTTGTTTGTTTGTTTTTAAATAAAAGTTGCAAATTTGTGGGGACACACATAACACAGCAGCACACACAAAAACACATACAGTGATTCAGAAGATACATTTCAGGTTTAGATCAGATTTTCCTGAACTTGTGTGTACACATGCATGTTTGTGTGAATGAGTGATGGAGGATGCAATTGACTCCCTGTAGTCTAATTCTGGAGAAAATAAGCGGTGTTACCCTGCTACACTCCTCTTAATTAGAACCTGCACCTACAATATTTTGACACGTCCACATTTTTCATGCCAGGCCAGTGAAATCACTTCCACGTGACTGTTTTGATCACACTGACGATGCTCCTCCATCCAGATCTCCACCCTGTGCTCCAGTGCGCACCCCACACATACATACACGCACTGCAGCTGAGTGAGTACACACACACACACACACACACACACACACACACATATTTATGTATAAATATACAGACACTTATGTATTTACAGACTCACTTTATAAGCAAACACACACACAGACACACACAAACTCATTTACGGACTCACACACTCCTTACATAGGCTACAAGCAGACACACACACACAGACACTACACACACACACTCATTTAGGGACTCTTTTACAGATTCAGACACACCTTACATAGGTTACAAGCAAACACACACACACACACACACACACTCACACAAACTTGTTTACAGACTCAGACACACCTTCCATAGGCTACAAGCAAATACACACAATCACACACACACACAAACTCATTTACTGACACAGACACACCTTATGTAGAATGCTACAAGCATACACACACGGGCATGCACAAACTCTTTAACAAACTCAGGTGCACCTTACATAGGCTGCAAGCAAACATACACACACACACACACACACAGTCAAAAAACCTCAGTGAAACATTTTATCATTCTAGGCCAGATGGATCATCTCTGAAACACATTGCTCATTCACAATGAAACATCTACAGCTTTGATGTTCATTCAGCATGACAATGAAAACACACCCACATACGGGTACACACATGTATACACACACATTATAAACACACAGTAACAGTCTTGTTGTGTTTATTGGTCAGCAGTGGTGCGAGTCTGACAGAGGGCGAGAGTGTGAGTCACCTTTCTCACTTATATTCAAAATAATAGTCAGAAATGCGTGATTCTCCTTTAAATTGTCATGCATTGGTAGATATACAAACAATTCTACCCAGTGTATAATGAAGTGTGTTTTTTTTCCTCACAGGTGAGTAACAGCAGATTAACAGGTAAGTGCTTATTCACTCTGCCTTTTGTTCACTCTTCTACATTTGTCAATCATCTTATTAACCCCACCTACTTCACAGGTCTCCGAAGTAGCCCCAATAACCGACACTCGCTGGATCTGGAGTCATGTGAACAGGACCGAAGGTACTAATAAGGGTGATCCTCATTGTGTTGATCAATTATGGGCATCATGCTACAATATCATTCATTTCACTTTAAGTACATAAAGTATTTTCATTAAAAACATTAAATTATATGTATTAAATATGATATTATTTATGTGTGCAAAATGTGTGTAAGAAAATTGTATTTTTTAAATATTATTTTCACTTTTCATTTAAATTAAACACCAATTTATCCATTTTCACATGTTATTTTGTTTATCATAATGGTTTTATACTTTAAATATACTGTATGTAGACCCCAGAATGAATAACTGCAATAAATCCTAATAACAATGTCATTGCTTTACAGGCTCCTAATAAAATTAGTATACAAGTACTTATAAATATAAATATAAGAAGAAACATATTTCCATTATTTATCTTTATACCACAGCACTACTGAGTTCTCAAATCTGAGTGGTCAGAAGGTGTTGATTAAGTGTGTATAACAGCAGCTCTAACAGCAGTTCAGCTGCAAGGCAAGTCACAGGTTTTTATTAATACTCTCATTTTATTACGTTATCATTTCTAGTAACAGTTCTTTCACAGGGACTTGCTGACAGATGCTACACATAATGGGTATAATTAATGAATCTTTTAGCAAAGTTGTGTGTAAATGTATGGGTAAGCCAAACTGAGCTAAATCATGTTACTGACCTGTTGCCAATTAACCTCCAGCTGTTTCTTTTTAGTGACACTTACTTTTCCACCTTTTTTCTGTTGCCCCGTCCCAATTTATTTGAGACTTGTTGTGGCCATCAAATTCAAAATGACCTTATTTTTTCCTTAAAATTGTACATTTCCTCAGTTTAAACATTTGATATGTTTTTTATATTCTATTGTGAATAACATATAGGTTTATGAGATTTGCAAATCATTGCATTCAGTTTTTATTTACATTTTACACAGCGTCCCAACTTTTTTGCAATTGGGGTTGTAATAATAATAATAAGCAAGCACTAAATCTTCCCTAAGCTGAGGCATTTGGTTACGGTTTACAGCTGTATGCAGCCAGACCAGCCGGTCTTCCGTTTATATAGCATAGTGTTTTTGGTTTTAGAGCAGCAAATACTAGCAAGTGCAGACCAGGAAAAAAGGGCTAGAAACACTATTTGGCATGCAAATTAAATTTATGTTACCATGTGAAATTGATTATTTCCCTAAAACAGAATGTCCTTTTTGGTCCTCCAATACCACAATAATTTGTATTTCATTTATTAATGCACAACACATCTTCCTTTTTTTTGTAATTCAACTTTTTTTGTTCAACAATTAGAAATTCATACATCACCACATCAGTAAGTAAGCACCTTCACAAATTTCATCACAATGGAAGGAATGCAATGAAAACAAAAGTACATGGAAATTAAACAGTTGTTGAACAGTCCTGATCATTGACCTTATTTTACCATTTTTTGGGTACATTGGCTACATTGAGTACCACGATTTATCTCCAAGAAGGCATAGTTGTGGTTCCAGAGGTAAATTAGACACCAGCCACTCTTCAAGTATTCCCAGAATTTCGTGCCAGAATGTGCAGATCATGCCCACATATTATGTAAGTAAGTGCCCTCCTCTTCCTTACACTTCCAGCATAAATCATTTCTCACTATCCCCATCTTGTAGAACCTAGCTGGCCTCCAGTAATAGCTATGTACTATTGTACTGGATGAATTTTTCCCGAGCCTCCCGTATGTTCTTATCCATCCATCCATCCATCCATCCATCCATTTTCTCTACCGCTTATCATTACAATCCCTCACAGAGCACAGTCACACACACATTCACACACTACAGACAATTTGTAAATGCCAATCAGCCTACAATACACGTCTTTGGATTGTTAAACTTTAGATTAACCCTAACCCTAGGGTTATCATTTATATTGAATTTCTTCTTAACACAATGCCTAATCTGCAGATATTTCCCAGAATTCCCTTGATCCCCAATATTATATATTTTTCAATAGTACACATCTTCCTTTGTAACATTTTAATATCATACAACATCCACAAAGTTAGTTCTTGGTATGACCTAAGCTATAATAACTACTGTATAAACAGTTATTCCCTCACCGGCGACTCGTTTTTCCTTTCTCTTTTAAAGTTAAAAAGACAAAAAAAAAAATTTCACCAGAAACCTGAAAGCAGAAATTCCTGACTTTTATTTATTGACTGTTGGTTAGAAAGTGCTGACATTGGCATCTCCTTGCAACAATCAACCATTAGACATAGTTAAACAACTATTAGACATTGTTAAATAACACTTTTTTAAAATTAAGTGTATTAATATAAACCTGTGATTTGCATTACAGCTAGAACTTCCATTGAAGCTATGATTATAGAGAATGAATAAACACCTTCTGACCAATCAGATTCAAGAATTCAACAGTGCTGTGGTATAATAAAATCTAAACACACAAGCTGTTTAAACACCTCTTTTATGCACTCTAACACACACTCACCTAATCCATAGTGTACAGGAGAGTAATTGTATATAATGGTGTATTTATGGTTTACTCTCTCCCCTAAAGATACTTGACAGAAGAGACCGCTGTACGAGGTGTGTGTGTGTTTATTCTACACTTTGGGGGAATATCAGTGGCGTGTTGTGTTGTTTTGTCTGTTCATCTTGCTGTGTTATTGTTGTTATAGTTTCAGTCAGACAGATGCATCACGAGTGGCCGCAGGTTAAAGCAGACACAGAGCAGGCCAGCTACACAGGACATAGCAAACCAGTAGAGGTAACACATACACACACACTACTTCTGTCCAATCACCCCAGGCCATGTATTCGACTCTTATTGGCAAGCTGAGTCTCACTAAAAAAAAAAAAACATTGTAAGAGCACTAGATAATCTCCACTACACTAGTGCACCATGGAGTGAATACTGTATGGTTTCATGTTCCTAAGAGATGATTCAGTGTTTCTGTTTCAGGCATCTGCTGAGCAGGAATGGTATGTAGGAGGCTTTAGTAGAGTGGAAGCAGAACATGCACTTCATCTGGTGAACCGGGTAACCACACACCCCATATATACACACACACACACACCCACAAACACACCCACACACAGAGAGAGAAGGATAGATTTTATTTATATATATATATATATATATATATATATATATATATATATATATATATATATATATACACACACACACATACATACAGTATCTCACAAAAGTGAGTACACCCCTCACATTTTTGTAAATATTTGATTATATCTTTTCATTTGACAACACTGAAGAAATGACACTTTGCTACAATGTAAAGTAGTGAGTGTACATCTTGTGTAACAGTGTAAATTTGCTGTCCCCTCAAAATAACTCAACACACAGCCATTAATGTCTAAACCGCTGTCAACAAAAGTGAGTACACCCCTAAGTGAAAATGTCCAAATTGGGCCCAATTAGCCATTTTCCCTCCCCGGTGTCATGTGACTTGTTAGTGCTACAAGGTCTCAGGTGTGAATGGGGAACAGGTGTGTTAAATTTGGTGTCCCTCACACTCCCTCATACTGGTCACTGGAAGTTCAACATGGCACCTCATGGCAAAGACCTCTCTGAGGATCTGAAAAAAAGAATTGTTGCGCTACATAAAGATGGCCTAGGCTATAAGAAGATTGCCAAGACCCTGACACTGAGCTGCAGCACGGTAGCCAAGACCATACAGCGGTTTAACAGGACAGGTTCCACTCAGAACAGGCCTCGCCATGGTCGACCAAAGAAGTTGAGTGCACGTGCTCAGCGTCATATCCAGAGGTTGTCTTTGGGATATAGATGTATACATACTGTCGTCATTGCTGCAGAGGTTGAAGGGGTGGGGGGGTCAGCCTGTCAGTGCTCAGATCATACGCCGCATACTGCATCAAATTGGTCTGTATGGCTGTTGTCCCAGAAGGAAGCCTCTTCTAAAGATGATGCACAAGAAAGCCCGCAAACAGTTTGCTGAAGACAAGCAGACTAAGGACATGGATTACTGGAACCATGTCCTGTAGTCTGATGAGACCAAGATAAACTTATTTGGTTCAGATGGTGTCAAGTGTGTGTGGCGGCAACCAGGTGAGGAGTACAAAGACAAGTGTGTCTTGCCTACGGTCAAGCATGGTGGTGTGAGTGTCATGGTCTGGGGCTGCATGAGTGCTGTCGGCAGTGGGGATCTACAGTTCATTGAGGGAACCATGAATGCCAACATGTACAGTGACATACTGAAGCAGAGCATGATCCCCTCCCTTCGGAGACTGGGCCGCAGGGCAGTATTCCAGCATGATAACGACCCCAAACACACCTCCAAGAAGACCACTGCATTGCTAAAGAAGCTGAGGGTGAAGGTAATGGACTAAACCCTATTGAGCATCTGTGGGGCATCCTCAAATGGAAGGTGGAGGAGCACAAGGTCTCTAACATCCACCAGCTCTGTGATGTCGTCATGGAGAAGTGGAAGAGGACTCCAGTGGCAACCTGTGAAGCTCTGGTGAACTACATGCCCAAGAGGGTTAAGGCAGTACTGGAAAATAATGGTGGCCACATAAAATATTGACACTTCGGGCCCAATTTGGACATTTTCACATAGGGGTGTACTCACTTTTGTTGCCAGCGGTTTAGGCATTAATGGCTGTGTGTTGAGTTATTTTGAGGGGACAGCAAATTTACACTGCTACACAAGCTGTACACTCACTACTTTACATTATAGCAAAGTGTCATTTCTTCAGTGTTGTCACATGAAAAGTTATAATCAAATATTTACAAAAATGTGAGGGATATACTCACTTTTGTGAGATATATATATATATATATATATATAGAGAGAGAGAGAGAGAGAGAGAGATAGATAGATAGATAGATAGATAGATAGATAGATAGATATATTAGATAGTTGATGACATCGTTCAATTTGGATACCATATTGGTGCTCTCCTGATACAACTTAAACATTTTCCCCAAATACCATGGATAAAAACAACTGCTGACACATTTTCCTTAAAGAACACTCATTAAAAAAAAATTTAAACTTGAGCTAGTCAAATTTGCTAGCTAGGGTTTTGTGTAAGACATGTGGCAGTGGTTTGGGGTGACTTTAAAAAAAACAACAACAAAGATTTTAAGAATAAAGTTGTAATATTTTGAGAATTCAATTAATATATTTAGAGAAAATTTTACTATTTGTTATATGAGAAAATAATTTAAATATTTGAGAAAAAGTCATAACACTATGAGAAAACGTGTCAATATTTCAAGAATAAAGTCATAATATATTGAGAAAAAAGTCATTAATATATTACAAGAATAAAGCAACATTTCGAGAATAAAGTCATAATATTATGACAAAAAAGTCATAATATAACACAATGGTGCATATCAGAGCAACGAAAATAAAGAAATACTTTAAGTGAAAAATAAAGGGGCATCAGCACTAGATTATTATTAGACCTTTGAAATCGTCTCTTTAGTTATAGGAGAAATCACAAGCAGTGGTACCTTCAAGGCCATCTATGGTTATGTCTGCATCATAACAGCTACAACTCCAGCGCATTCAGTACAGCATCCAAAACTTCAATGTGTGTCAATGTGTAATGAATCACCATCAGGTAAAGTTTATCGTAAGAGTCCATACGACATAACTCACTGGGGACTCTAGATTGATCATTTGTCTACACACCCTCATGAGTTGCACACAGATGTAACCACCGATAGCCTGGACGGTGACTACTGGCTATGATTTTTCCTTCAACAAAAGAAACAATAAACTTCACCAAATCCTCAACATTGTTCATTTTAACACAAACCTTATGTGTATCATTTTGTCACAAAATTGCTTTTTTTCTCAAAATATTATGACTTCATTCTTGACATCCTGTTTCTGTAACATTATATTACCAACAAGGTAAAAATCTTGGTTTGATTTCAGGTTGTATTTAAAGAAAAAATATATAGAACGTGGGGGAAAAAACTCTAAATCATGTGCTGCTGGTGCGAGGGCTTCAGCCTGTTTAATATTATGTATATCACTAATTTCCACTTAGATGTGTTTTATTGTGGTTATGCCTAACTACTCTGGCATTATGGCTTGATAATTGTTTTCCTCATTTCTGAATCAAGATAGGAAACTCCTGCTCTTTTACTGTCCTCTTAATTTGTGGGGTACTGCAAGGCTCCATTTTAGGACAACTGAAATTTTCAAATAAATAAGTAAATAAATAAAATAAAAATAAAAAAGTATATGTGAAATAAAAAGCAGATTCGACTTTTCTTGCAGTCTAACTATATTTTAAAATCATTATCATGCTTTAGCACATATGAGACACACATAAAACTTCATATTCCAGTGCATCCTGTGCTCTTTGTTGACAGGAAGGAGCTTTTCTAGTGCGCGACTGCTCCAAGAACACTACACAGGAGCCATACGTCCTGGCCTTATTTTACGACAACAGAGTCTTTAACGTGCAGATTCGTTTTTCTAAGGAGACTGGCAAGTACACACTGGGAACCAGAATCAAGACTGACGATGTGAGTAGTGTTATGGTGTCAGGTTTTCCAGTCTCTCATTGGCTACATCCTGAAGCACACTAATGAGTGTGTGAAAGTTGTATGCCTTGAAAACTACACAGCAAAATCACCAGTGCTGATTTAACACCCACAGTGTTGAATTCACACCCTACAATGTTTATATGAGTCCATTGGACTCATATAAACACTCTGGGTGTTAATTCAACATTAGGGATTTTACTGTGTATGATGGTATAATTAATGGTAGGTTTGTTCCACTCCTTGCCAAAATATGCATAAAATGTCCTTTAGCAAAAAATGCTAGCTATATGTTTGTCACATCACAATTTTCCTAGTTAGCTAGATAACTAGCTAATGCTTAAAATAATGTTTGAAAATACTATGACATCCAATGATGGTAAGCTACATTGACACGCTAGTCAATGTGCCATTGTGTGTCAGCAAGTAGTGTCTCCTTAGCTGTGTCCTAAACCACCATACTACCATACTAATGTGTCAAGGTAGACATGTACCTTGACACAGTAGAAAATACCCTTTAGCAAGCAGTGTTAGCTAGCTAACTGCCTCTGGCCATGCTCCAAACCACAGAACATAATGCTGTAGTTTTAGTTTTCACAGTACTACTGTACTCAGTATGTCAAATTTTTGTAACACCTTTGGTGACTGAGCTCTTTGTACAATATATGAATAACATTTAGTATTGTAGTATGTATTTTAGGATGAAGCCACAGATCGTGGCCAGTAGTCATTGTAACCAGGTAAGTTCATCATGGTTGATAAACATCTAGCTGCATAGCTACCCTTTTTGCTAAACAGTGTTTGGTTGATCATGTCCCCTGCCCCCCATCATTTTATGTTGCATTTTAAGTGTTTGTATTGCCTTCCAGACGTTTGAATCCGTGGCTGAAATCATCAAGTTCCACTCCATATTTCCCATCTTGCTTATTGATGGACGAAACCCGGCATCTGCGGCCAGTCATAAGAGACAGTGTGTCCTCATGTATCCCGTCACAGCAGAGGACATGAGGCGATTGCTGAGCTAATGAGCTAAACTCAACAATAAACGAAAAAACATAGTAGCATACAGAGTAACAAGATATGCATCATCTGTATGAAATACAATAAATAAATAAAATTATACACACCCACCTACACAATAAGCATTGTAGATGTAGTGAAAGTTAAATTGTGAAAGATTTCTAGAGGAACAAGCAAAGTGCTAAAGTTGGTTTCACCTCCTCTCAGAAGCACTTTCTTGAACAGCTGATGAATGATTTTATTTTCCCCCAAAAACTAGTTGTATCTCTGTACACTTTTTGTACTATGCATAACATTTACTGAGGTACATTGCAGTTACTTCCTGGATTCTTCTTTTACATGCATATTTTGCAAACTGCTTAAAAGTTTATAAGTTTTATTTTCATGACCGAAGTGACGAATGAAATGAATGAAAGAGAAATGTATTAGGAATAAATAAATTAGAAAGTAAGTGAAACGGCTGATTGGTTAGCTGCTGTAACACCAATTATGATGTCACTCTACCAACGTTTCCCTCAGTGTATTTCAATGGGAAGGACTCACCCATTAAGAAATATTTAAGAAATATATAGAAAACAAAATTCCACAGTAGAACTTTTGCTGGAATGATCTACAAGACAGTTTGAGTGCTCTACATGTCCTGTAAATTAAGGCTATGGGCTGCGCTCATCACAGAAAAAGGAACAGGGATGTGGAAGGAGAAGAAGCAGAAAGAGAACTGTAAGGAATAAGAGCCCTGTGTAATGAAACATTGCACTAGATGCCCAAAAAGACAAAAGAGCCACTAGAATCAGAAAACGTTTCACATGTATGAAGCAGTTGTAACTCTGCCAGGAACTGTATCCATAGGCCGACTATCCTGAGATTGAGGACAATGATGATGACAGAGAAAGATCATAGGCTTAAAACTGTAGCTTACTTGGTTCTTTTGGTTGTTGAGTACTAAAATCAACTGGTAAACACCACTTTCATAACAACAAGCTGTCTGGAAGCATTTCCTGAGAGTATTTCACAAAAATGTAACTCCTGAACTTCCCCAAGTGTCATTAAAACTGAAACGGTCATTGTGTTTGTGGTTTGATGAGCATTTTTGGCAAAAGGGACTACAGTATATACCAAGGAAAATGATCCGACACCCACCATAAAACATTGATGAGAATCGGTGATGCTTTGTGGCTGTTTTGTGGCTGGTGGTCCAGGGCGTTCTTGTAAGGATATTTCAGGGTAAAACCTGGTTGGTTTGGACATACAGTAGATAGAACTTCTAATAAGATGATGAGCCAAATATACAACCAAATCAACACAAATGGTTAAAAAAAAATCTCATTCACTGGATTAAACAATACTGAAAATCTGTGGTGTGTCCTGAAGGGCAAAATCCATATACACAAATATACACAAAGCTAAGCACATAAAGGAGATTAAAATATTTTGCATGGTGGAGTAGACTAATATGCTTCTACAACCATGTATAACCTCGTTAGACATTACAGGAAGATTCATTCAGTGCTGTTTTCTATCCAGACCAGACAAAATATTAGAGTGCTGACCATTTGAAAACCAGTTTCGTAGAAATAAATATGCACTACTTAAAAATCAAATAAAACTATACCATATCCAACACATACAAATGAATAGATCACTTATCGTATGTTATTCTTTTATATACTTTTACAGCCCACAAGACTTTGGGTGAGTCTGTGCCCATTATAGTCTCAGATTTCTGTTCTTAACTTCTGTTTTAGCCCATCTGCCTAAAGGTTTGACGTGCTGTGTTTCCAGAGATGCTTTTCTTCTAACTGTGGTTGTAAAGAGTTGTCATTTGTGCTAGACTTCCTGTTAGCTCAAACCAGTCTAGTCATTCTCAGCTAACCTTGTCCAGTCTGCACATTTCCTGGTTTTCACACTATTCTGTGTAAACTTTAGAGACTGTTGTGTCTGAAAATTCCAGGAGCTCAGCAGTTTTTGAAATACTCAAACAAGAATGTCTGACACCACCAACCATGTCACGGTCAACATCACTGAGATCACATTTGCTCCATTCAGATGGTTGATGTGAACATTAACTGAAGCTCTTGACCTGCATCTGCATGATTATTGCATGATGATAATTGCAGGAGTGAGCAGGGATGTACATATATGTGAGAAAATAAGTACACCCCATGGAAATTATTGGATTTTTTGACATATTTGGACAAGCAAACATTTGATCATCTTTGAACTAGTGCCTCTTAATGAAGTTGACATACTTGAACAATACCATAATGAAAATGAGTTTTTTCCCATCCTTTATTCAAACAGAAATATCAATAGAGGTGATATTCTTCCATGGAAAAAGTAAGTACACCCTTGGCCTCAGAAGCTAGTATTGCCCCCTTTAGCAGAAATAACTTCTTGTAGGTGTTTTGCATAATTGTCCACCAGGCTTGCTGGAATGTTTGGCCACTCTTGCATGCAATATTCTTTCAGTTGCAAGATGTTTGAGGCTTTTCTTGCATGTACTGTCCGTTACAAAGCCTCCCCCAACATTTCAATCGGATTCGAATCCAGGCTTAGACTAGGCCATTCCATAACCCTCCATTTCTTCTTTTTGAGCCATTCCTTGGTGGATTTGCTAGTGTGCTTAGGATCATTATCCTGTTGAAAGGCTCACTAAGTTCAACTTCAACTTGTGGAAGATGGTCTCACATTATCTTCAAGCACTCTTTTATATGATGCAGAATTCATATTTGAATCAATGAATGCAAGCTGTCCATTCCCTGAGGTAGCGAAGCAGCCCCAAAACATAACATTTCCACCACCGTGCTTCACAGTTGGTATGAGGTTCTTCTCCTGAAAAGTTCTCTTTGGTCTGCGCCAAACATGTCTGCTGTTACTGTGGCCAAATAACTCTATCTTTGATTCGTCTGTCCGGAGCACATTATTCTAAAAGGCCTGGTCTTTGGCTATATGCTCATTGGCAAACTGTAGTCTTGCAAAGGCTTTTTACTGGCACACCTCACATGCAGGTCAAATTTGTGCAGTCTCTTTCTGATAGTAGACACATGCACTTTGACACCAACAGCTGCAAAACATATCTGCAGATCCTGTGATTAAATTTTGGGGCACTTGGAGACTTCTTTGTGCATTAGACGGTCTGCTCTTGGGCTGAATTTTCTGGCACGGCTAGTCCTGGACGAATTGGCATTCGTTTAAAATCTGGGCCATTTGTAGATTGTTTTCCTTACAGTGGAATGATGTATTTCAAATGATTTGGAGATCTTTTTAAATCCCCGGCCAGACTCATAAGTACTTACAGAACTCTTTAGATCTTGGCATGATGACACCACACCTCGATAGCAAAGGGAAAACTGGACACTAGATATGAGACAGGTTCCACCTGATTCTAATTTTATGGCTCTGAAGGTGTGATAAATGTAGGGGTGTACTTACTTTATCCATGTATCTGATCTACATTTTGCTAATTTACATTGTGAAAATTACTTCAAAATGACAGTCATTTCATAATGTGTCAACTTTATTAATAGGCTCTGTTTCAAAGAGGATCAAAATGTTTGCTTGTCCTTATGTCAAAAAAGCCAACAAGAATATATATGAATGAATGAATGAATGAATGAATGAATGAATATCTATATAAATAATTTGGCTTTTTGATCTAATATTTATTGTTGGCTTTTAAGAATTACTACATTCTAATGGCTATTCTAATGCTGAAAGCTATTCTAATGCTAATGATTGTTAATGTGATGATCTAGCAATATTGCTGGCAGTTCCCTCTAGAATTATTGGCAGCCTTACAATTCTAGTGGGAACTGCCAGCAAGATCACTAGCTTTCATCATCACATTAACAATGATTAGCATTAGAAATAGAATAGTCATTAGAATGTAGTAATGTCCACAAACAAATAGCAGGTACATTTTTCTTAAAAATATAAGCAATGTGGTTAGTAAAAATCAAACTCGGTTTACATTGTGAAGTCAGAATCTTTATGTAATTTGTGTACAACACTGGAATATAAAAGCATCAACAGTTCACATTGTATATACATTTATACAGAAATGCACAGATCAATATTTTTTTTTATCCCTTTAAACTGTACATGCTGGATTTTACATAGAAACACTCAGTCATGCTGCAGGTTGTAACACTTGTGTATTTCTTATTATATTAAGTTTTAAAATCACGGTAATTTCCACATTTTAATCATGGGTTTTACATTATTTTACAAAACATTTATAAAAGTGCTACACGGTTACTAGTGTTTTTCCAATGGACAGTGCTTTATCAGCATATAATAAACCTTGGTCAAATCTCATTTGAGATGAGGCTTAATTTATAAATTAATGGAAATAACATACCAAAAAGGGCCACACTTTATATTTCATCTGTTTTCTATTATTTTAAAATCATTATTAGTTCTTTTTAAAAAGGTCTTAGTCCATACTATAAAGAATTGTTATAGAAAAGTGCTCTGTTAACAAAAATCAAGCAAATGTCTTAACATTACAGTCTACTATTTTATCAATCTTCTGCATTTAGTCTGTGGTCACATTACAAATAACTTTGTTATATTCTTATTTTGCCATTCACGACATCTAAATCATTAGTGTCAATGCTGATGGACCCTCATGTACAATAAAGATCATCACTGGTGTGATGAACAACATAAAATTATTGTTTGTGTTGTATTTGCATTAGAGTTATATTTGGTCAGGTTTTGTCTGCCTTATCTCCCCAAATATCAAGCAATTCTGCTAGTTCAGTCCCTCCTTTGACAACAGTGTTACAGTCCTCCATTTTCCATTAACCTACAGCTGACATGCTGCAGACAGTGAAATATGATGACACTAACTTTCATTTCAATCAGATATTGTAATTATGTTTGCATAGGAGACTCTGATTTAAAAAGATCATTGTGCTGACAAACCTCTATAAAATTTGGACCTGCATAAAAAAAATTGTACATAAATGCAACACCAAAACATCAAATTTGTAAATTTATCTGTACTTTATGCCTCACTTGATGGATTAACAGATAACCACTCACATGAAGAGTTTTGACTTTTTTAAGCTGCAGCCCCACGCATTCCACTTGGTATATCCATTTGAGAGGTTTCATACATGGTGAAGTTTTCTGTCAGGATACAATTAAGTAACACTTATGGAAGGAGTTACTAGTCATTAGTGTCACTGCTTGGGAAAAATCAGAGGTTAAAGCTTTCGAACATGAGAAAGTCTTCAGGACAGAGGGATTTGCGATTTCTCGCCAACATGGCAAGCAATGTACATGTACTACAATTTAGTGTTTTATTCCTTACATCAAAGTCTTACATTAGGATTTGTAACTGGAAAATGAGGACTCTCACACATGAAACAAAGGCTATATTAGGATCACTTGTGACAGTTAAAAACATCACAAGTCTGTCACATTTAGGCAAAAAACTGAATTTCTTGGCTTAAACCGTAATTCAAAACAATTTACACCACAGCGTGTCTGAATTCTCAAATCTGACTGGTTAGAAAGTTTAAGGCAAATCATTTCAAGAGAGAAAAATAGAGAGGCTGGTGAGGAAATAGATGGTGAATAGCTGCTATAATGGAAGCGCTAACAGGAACTAACTGTTTTTTGGACATTCTAAAACATTAAATGTGACTGCAAACTGATAAGCAACAATTATTTATTATAATACATTAAAAAATTGTTAGCACTGGCAGATTGCTGAAGTGAGAGGAATAGAACACTTGAGATATGCTGTTACAGGAAAACAATCAGCTTCTGGGTGGTACTGTTTTTCAAATGCTTCTGAAAATTTAAATAACTAATTATTAGCATTTATTTTAATATTTAAAAAAAAAAAAAAAAACCTCCAAGATAATGAAAGAACACTTTGATAGGCTCCATCCTTGCAATACTCCACACAACTGAGCAGTCAAATAAAACAACCTAAGAAAGAAAAAAAAACAAAACTATTACATGTAGTCCACATAATGACCAGGATGTTATGTTTAGACGTGATTATTCAAACCTTAGTGGGAAAAGTTCTTGGGCGAAATGTCTGGCATTTAAACTAAAAGTGTGGTTTTGGTTGATACATTTCAGCTACAATTTCAGTGGATCCCTAACATAAAACTTAAGAAAAAGTAGGACATTTGTCAGGCAGGTTTAACAATCACAAAAAACATCCATCTAATGGTGTGACAATAGATTCGTATGATGGTATACAGTGATAATTAAATCTAAAATGGTTATATTGTTAATATGGCAGTCTGATATTGCATTTAACACCATCCAAACAAACAAGTTCCTAAAAGCTCGGACATCATGTTGGCTAGAAATATATAAATAAATTGCATTCATCCAGTGGTCTTATAACACTTCAATATTGATGTTGGCACATTACACAAAGTCACGTTCATACTTCACTCATACATATAAAGCATTTAGGGAGCACTCTAACCTAAGACGAGGCAAGTCTCCAGGTTTATATTAAAATTTTTAAAAAAAAGAAAAAGGGGGTCAATATTGTTTGTGTGGTTATGTTAATATTCTATAGTGAAATAACTGATGTTGAACACTGTGATATGTTGGAAAAGCTCTTGTGTCAAATGTACAAAAACATTTATTTAAACCAAACCTTTACATACAAACATAAGCTTTTCCTGTACATGTATTAACAATTTACTGTACATCCAGATTAGGATCCCTTTGGATCCCTTGAGTAGATTTTTAAGTACATGGAGTAAATGACAACTAAAATGTCAAGAGTCCAGTCCCCCCCCAAAAAAAAAGTTCCAGGAAACACTGTAAAAAGTATTTTCTTGCATTCCAGTACTGTTTTTATCAAAAAACCCTCTGAGAGCCCGATGTTCCTACCAGCTGTTCCAAATGCAACATCTAACTAGCTTGCAAAGTAGTTAGGGAAAACACTACCAAGGGTGTACCGATGGAGGAGAAACCTAAGAAGAACATAGTGAACCAGGGTTTGTTTTTTCAGAGACACCTTTTAGAAGAAGCTCGGTAACCTGATACTTCTGTCCCTGGACTTTTTTCAGTGTCATTTTAAATGCAGGACACGTTCTCACAGGTTTGGGCAGGGTGGTTCCATCCTGATTACAGAGGTCAGGAGCTGAGTTTCGACAGTGCAGATTATGTAAAGTCTGTTCTTCTACACTGACCATCTGGACTAGTGGATTTGGATGGTTCAGAACCACCACAGGTTGATTTGGTCCTGGAAGTTTAACCAGTTGGTCATCTTTTAGCGGACTCAAGCACATTTTTCCCATTGTATATTTCCCCAACAACTGCTGGTCTTTAGAGGACTTGTGTTTCTTGGCCCTCTTCTTTTCTTTTTTAGCTTTCTTGTTTGTGGGTGGTATATCAATGCATACTAGGCCTATCCTTTGATCTTGAGCAGTTTTAGTTTCAGACCATTTTCTCTTTAAAACAAGCTTAATTGTTCTTTCTTGTACGTTTTGCTGGTTTGACGTGCAGCAGACAACAGGACGAGCAGTTATGCTTTCTTCGCCATCTTGTTTCTCTGGAACTTTATTTGCAGAATCTGAATGGGAAAAAAATTCCAAGCTTGGCATTCTGATCAAAGCTACTATAGGATTCATGGACGAAGCGAGAGGACTGTCACTCTGTGCAAGCAAGCTCTTCTCCGATTCCAAAGTTGTTTTCTCAATTTTTTCAGGTGTGGAATGGTCACTCTTGCTTACTGATGAACTGTTCATATTGGATGATGGATCCATCTGTAGAGCATTGATTGAAGATCTACAGAGTTCTGGTATAATCTTGTCCTCCTCATCCTCCTCATCATTTGCAAATGGCTTCTCCCCCATGGAGTCTAGCTTTTCTTTCCCTATATCTTCAGGTGCCTTGGGTTCAAAAATCTCATCCTTCTTCTCAGTAAGTTGACCAGATTTCTGAACACTGTCAGTCAACAATCTTGTTTCATCCTCTGTTTTTAGGGTAGGTCTACAGACTATTTGGTTGTCTGTGATTTTTACACTTTGTTTTGAGTCTGAAACTACAGATAGCTGAGCTTCTCCATCTCTGGTGTGAATATGGCTCGGAGTATCTTGAGGAATGGGGCACAATGAAAAAACAGATGAAATAACAGGGAGTCCTTGATAACTCAATTCTGCATCATCCTGTTTGTTTGTTGATGGTTGAGGAGCTCTGAGCTCATATTTAAGACCTTCAGCTGTAATGTTCTTGTTACTCGCATGTGAAGAAATGTTTTTTCCTGTGCAGTTCATGTGAGACAGTGGCTTAACTGGTTCTGTCACATGTTTTTGTCCGCCACATAGTTGTTGCGTAAACTTTTGTGATTCTGAAGGGTTAGACACTACTGACCTTGAGACAGTGTGGAACCATTTACTTGAAGATCCCGGTGCCTGTGTCCCATTCTTCATGGAGGAAAACACTTTCTCGTTCACCTTGGTTTCATTTTTCACATTTACCTTGTCATCTGAAAATTTCTTTAGATGCGATCGCTGAACCAGATGCTCGGGAATGGCATTTGCCTTTGCCGTGTTGATTTCATGGTTCATATTTATTGGTTGATTATCATCTGCAGCAACCCTACATTTAAATGACAACCTACTTGTTGTAGCAGTTACAGTAGTACTTTTCAAGTCCCCCTGTTGAGATCCAGTAAGCTGCTGTGGTACTAGCCGAAGCTCCAATTCTCGTGTACCATTGACATTTTTCACCTCCACCAATTCAACGAGGCATCCAGCCGGGATGGTAATCTCTTCGGGACAGGATACTGTTAAGGGTTTGTTGTGTTGTATGGGCTGGTTTAAAGGCGCTAGCAATTCCACTTGAACATTGGACCGGGGAGGGTTTCTCTCTTGAGGACCCGATATCATCAAGGGTCTGTTGTGTTGGATGGGCTGGTTTAAGGGTGCTAACAATCCCACTTGTACACCTGACTTTGTACTTGACTCAAGAGTCACAGGTGGTGTCCTCACAAGAATATTGGGTCTTGCCTTGTGTTGACTCTTTTTTCCTGGTGTCTGAGCCACATGTTTTATGGATGGTATTCCCTGTCTGAATCGCTCAACAGGGATAGTGGGATTTGCTGAAGATGGAACAGGCCTTTGTACTACATGTGCCACTGGAATATTTTGCACAGCTCCAGAAATAACTGACTTTTGTGATACTGGAGCTTCACGTTGGTTGCTGAGAAGTGTCTTCAGATGATTATTATTACTGACTGGGAGTCCAACCTGAATTTTCGGAATTAT
This sequence comes from Ictalurus furcatus, assembly GCF_023375685.1. Taxonomy (NCBI): domain Eukaryota; kingdom Metazoa; phylum Chordata; class Actinopteri; order Siluriformes; family Ictaluridae; genus Ictalurus; species Ictalurus furcatus. The sequence goes on along the minus strand of NC_071256.1, from coordinate 14,334,968 downwards.
CTTGGACTGAATATCTGTCTTCTCTGTGGTTCCTACCACTTGGCTCTGAAGGGGTGGTTTTTGCTGAACTGCACGATCTCCAGATATGCCAACATGAACTCTGGGAAGTACACTGCTTACAGCAGTCTTTTCCAAGGATGTTTTCTCAGTCATTTTTTTAATATACTCAATTGCTTTACCTACAGTTGGATCTACTCCTTTAACAGTGACATCTGGTGAATTAATAATTCCTTGTGTAACTTTACATACTGTGTGAGTAGTACTGGGCACAACGTAGGGTTGAGACTTAATAACAGGTAGTCCGCAAGTTGTACTACTAACATGATGTGGTGCACTAGTTCTTGTCTGACTCGCACTAGAAAGTAGACTGGACACATTTCCTGCTGAATGGCTCACAAACTTTACATCATGTGAAGGTCCACCCAAAGTTCTTGGAGTGGGCAGGCACAGTCCATTAGTCCCTTCAATTTGTTTAGTACAATCAGTCATAAAGATTCCATCTGCAGACTTCCCATGTATCCTCTGAATGTGTTTTACCATGTAGTCCCTCCTGACTGCTCCGTAAGTGCACCAATTACACTTGTAGGGAAACGAGCCTTTATGTTTTACAAGGTGTCGTTGAGATTCGACTCTTGAGTACGAGATGTGGTTGCAGATAGTACAGGAGAAGATCACTTCCTCATGTTGTGCCACATGCCTTTCAAATAGCGCAGTGTCTTTGGTTGAAAAGCGGCATTTCTCGCAACAGAGACGCCCATTGAGGCTTTTGGGTGCTTCTTTACTCTCTTTTGTCTTTTCAAGAAACAAGATAAAATTTTGTTGCAAGCTGTTTGAATTCATGGTTGTGATGGTAAATTACTCGGCAAAAACCAAAATACTCTTATAGTCAGTACTCTTAAGGTAGTTGAATGATCCATTTGTGGGAGTGGAAAGTTGTAATGGACCTAAACAATGAGAAAAAAGGAAAATGTGTCATTATTTGTTAAAGGTAATTATTCAAGTCAGTGAAAATAACTGCATAGTTTATTTACCTGCTACTATAAATCAAGTTTTCTTAGACATCAATTATAGTGAATAGACTACACATACACTATATGGCAAAAGGTTTGGGGACACCTGACCATCACACCCATATGTGGGCCTGAACTATAACTGTTGCTACAAAGTTGGAAGCACATAACTGTATCCACCTTATTTTCAGCCTTCCGAATGGCCTCGGTCTGTTTGAAGGATTTTAATACTTCAGTTTAACCATTTCCGGCCATTTCAACTGACTAGTTTGCATTCATCACAGCATCTATCAACGCTGTCATTTAGACTCTCATAACATTAATAGTTATGGATTCCCAGAAAGTTGGTACTGTTATGGAGTTGCCATACAAACTACAAATAAAAAAAGTTTTCCTTCGGTTTTGATAAGCTTTGTGCATACCCAAAAGAAATCCCAAAGTGATTGTACATTTGCTTTCACTTGAACAGAAGACCTACAATGCCCTCCACTAATATTGGCACCCTTGGTAAATATGAGCAAAGGCGGCTATAAAAAATTGTCTTTTGTTCAAATAATTCACAAAAATACTCTGCTCTCACGGATATTAAACAACTGCAAACACAACACAGGTTTATCAAAAAATATCTTTGTTAGATATAGTGCAACAGTTATTGGCATCCCTATGAATTCATATGAGAAATATATTTGAAGTATATGCCCATTGATATTTTACATTTTTTAGTATACCTGGGTGACAATGAACGGGACATTGTTCAACCATGACTCAACCTGTTTCACACGGGTATATGAGGTAACACATGGGCCAAATTCCCTTAGTCATTCATAACAATGGGTAAGACCAGGGAATATAGCTATGATGTGTGGCAAAATGGGAAGTGGCTATAAGAAAATAGCAAAAGCATTGAAAATTTCTACCATCAGGACAATAATTAAGAAGTTCCAGTCAACTGGAAATGTTATGAACCAAATTGAAATTGGACGTGTGACTATATTGGCTCAACACACTGTGAAGAGGATGGTTCGAGTATGAAAAAATCTCCAAGGATCACAGCTGGAGAATTGCAGACGTTTGTTGCATCTTGGAGTCAGAAAGTCTCCAAAACTACAATCCGAAGTCACCTACATCACCAAAGGTTTTGGAAGGGATTCAAGAAAAAAGTCTCTACTCTCATCCAAAAACAAACTCAAGCATCTTCAGTTTGCCAGACGCTACTGGAACTTCAAATGGGATCGGGTTCTATGATCAGATGAAACCAGAATAGAGCTTTTGGGCAATAAACACCAGGTGGATTTGGTGCACACAGAGAGGTAGCCATATGGAAAAGTACCTCATGCCCACAGTTAAATATGGTGGTGGCTCTTTAATGTTTTGGGGCTGTTTTTCTGCCAGAGGACCTGGACATTTTGTTAGGATACATGGCATCATGGACTATCAAATATCAACAGATATTAAATGAAAACCTGACTGCCTCTGCCAGAAAGCTTATCCAAATGGGCCATGGTTGGATCTACCAGCAGGACAATGAGCCAAAACTAGGGGTGTAACGATATGTATCGAATCGTGAGCTGAGTGTATCACAATATTTTGAACAAAATTTTAAAATGAAACTGAAATTCAAATAACAGATTTATTTCCAAAACAGTAACAATTTTCAATAACTTTTTGTTGTACATACAACTTAAAGAATTAATTTAAATGAATTATTTAATTAATTAATTTAAATATTTAATTTAAGCTTCTGTATGTAAATTAACAATTGACAAGATGCATCACTGAACAATAAAACTGAATTTTAACATGAAATTAGAGTTAAGAGAAATTCTTAAAGCAGTAAAAGTGCAAAAATAAAAAACAAAATATTAAAATAAATAGTGTTCAAAATGGTTCAACTCAACACAAACAGCTTTTGGGTTTGTTTTGGTTACTTACAGGTTGTTTTTTTCTTTACAAAAAAAAAAAATCACAAAAAAACAGCAAACCTACAATTTCAGGCAGAAGCTGGGATCTTTGTGCGAAATGCAGATGGAGGGCAAGAAATTATTTTCTACATAGGAAGCACTATCACAAACTCAAAATGCTTTCACGTCATTTATGGTTCTCAAATAGATCAAACCAATAAACCACAAGGAGCGTCTATCGTGCACCAAATGTTGTTGTTCATAAGGGGGAAAATAAAGAAATTTACTGAAAATCGCAGGAAAAACTGGCTTGTAAACCTGCGTCTGCGGTCTGGAGGAGCAGAGTCGGATAATGCTCGTGTGTGCAGTGACCACTTTGTCAAAGGTAATTTAATACAACATACAGCTGCTATATTTATGTAGCATTAGTTGTTTCTGTACTTTGTAAAGTTAAAGTAATTGTTTTGCGATGATCCACACCTTTAGTTGCGTTTCAGCGGAACTTTTGAGAGTGGTTAACCTAATAGCGTAAAGTAAACAACCATAACGTTAACGTCGAGAGGCGCAGCAGTGCTGAATGTTTGTTGCTGGGTTAATCCACAGGACAAAAAAGAAATGCCACTCACCCGAGCAAAAACCAAATGATAATCACTGTGGTGCACCTTGGTACCGTCGTTGTTCTATGCCTCCAGACTTTTGTATACTTTCATTTGTTTTCTGGAGTAAAAGGTAGTTGCTTATATCTGCCACCTCGAATGCAGGCAAGTATTTCGATTCAATAGAAAAACCCTCTTCATAACATTAGCATCATTGTGATCAAGTGATTTTCTGATTATACCTTTCTCTTGTAATAGTCTCTAAACCAGTACAGTACAGACTTCCCTCCATCTTGTCCATTCTGCTTTTCATTTCCTGCCCTTCATCTATATTTCACTTGTCATCAGAATCACGTGACTGCAAACAAGCTATTGGATAAAATGGACGTCATATTGTAAAAATAATTATAAAACTAAAAAATAATCACCATAACTCTACGATACATATCGTAACATTTTTGCATCACGATTACATCGTTACACCTGTAACCAAAACATACATCAAGAAACCCATAGAAAACCTGTGGGGTGAACTGAAGAGGAGAGTCCACCAGCATGGACCTTGAAACTTGAAGGATGTGGAGAGATTCTGTATGGAGGAATGGTCTCAGATCCCTTGCCATGTATTCTCCAACCTATCAGGCATTATAAGAGAAGACTCAGAGCTGTTAGCTTTGCAAAGGGAGGTAGCACAAAATATTGACTAAAAGGGTGCCAAAAATTGTTGCACACCTATATTTAACAAAAACTTTTTTTTGGATATACTCGTCTTTTGTTTGCAATTGTTAGATATCCATGAGAGCAAAGTTGTTGTTTTTTTTTTAAACAAAAGATCAAAAGGTTCAACAATAAAGAAATTTTCACAGCCTTCTTTGTTCATATTTACCAAGGGTGCCAATATTAGCGGAGGGCACTGTATGTAGGAGTAACATATCCAGTGTTTGGGCTCCAATGCGCCAGTGAAAACTCCCAGGTGGAATTTCGTCAGGAAGATATTAGCAAACGAATGCAGGTTAAACTGCATGTGAACAATGTTAAACGTTACTGAGATCAGCTAGTTTTTTTTTTAATAGCACAGTGGTGTCCAGTGTCCCTCAACATCAGCTGATGCAGACAAGGATTACATTTTTTTTTTTTTCCACGAGTCATTTGTTCTTGGATATAACCATGAGACGGTCTAGCTAGCAAGCCAACATTAGGTACGCCTGTTCATAACAGCAGCTTGCGTAGTCAAATAGCTAAGCTCATAGTTTAGAATAATCAGCTAACAAAATGCAAAAAAAATAATCTTGTACCTGAATAAAAGAAGAGGTTTTTGATTTTTATTTTATATTTCATGTACAAGAGTACTTGCAAATGTCCATAGATATCCAAACATAAAGTACTGTGAGTTATTGGGAGTTAATGGATAGTTTCTATTAAGGAAATATGACCAAGGTGTATGAAGACGAACTGGAATGCCAACTGCACCCCAGGCATTCATGCCTGACATCAGTGCCCAGCCTCACTAATGCTCTTGTAGCTGAATGGGCACATCCCCACAACCACACTCCAAAATCTAGTGGAAAGCCTTTCCAGAAGAGTGGAGGTTACTATAACAGCAAAAGGGGGACTAAATCTGGAACGAGATGCTCAAAACGTACAAGTGTTATGATGTCCACATACTTCATTTCACTGTTTTTGCCCACTCACTGCACCATCTGAAACATCTTCTTCATAACAGCAATTATGAAGATTTTCTGCCTACTCAGCACAACCATGTTCATTCATGCCCCTTTCTGGAAAAATATTAAAGAGGAATTTCCAGAAATGTTGATTACTGATGGATTTATGTTAGATTCTATACTGAAAAATTGCATTAAATATTTTTGATAACAGTGCATGGTATTTATTTATTTATTTGCTGTGGTTATAGACAGTGATAGAGAGGATTTACCTAAAGCTGTAAATGTAAACAAATAATTGTAAGTCTTGACTATTAATTGTTAATGCGTCACATCCTACAGCTATAATACGAACCCGTGTTATCTTTCAAATGTTGTAAATTATTATGCCTCCATTTCCCAATTCGCAAAATGTGTCAAAAATTCAAGTACACACGTTTCTTGTAGATGACTTCAATCTTAATTTTAAGCTTTTACATGCACATTAACTGATGTCATACACATTTACTGGATTCTTGTTTATATCCCTGAACTTTGTTAGCACCTGTCCCTTACAATTTGTCTCTTCATGCCTGGTTTGTGTTGTGAAATACTGTCATATATTCCCCTAGTGGACGTTGCTTTTCTGAGAAATTGTGTGTGTGCGTCAGTGCTGCTGTTCAGAGCCTTGTTACCATGGTCCCTGGTTTCCTTGTCCCTGCTTGTCTTATTTTTCCTCTATTCGATCTCGAAGTGTTCTGCTTTTCCTGGCTTTACATTTGCTTGCCTGCCTGTTGGAGTTTGCGTGCGTTGACCATGTCTGTCTGTGCTGTAATGCTCGTTATTGATTTTTTTTTTCAACTCCTAATAAAAACACTATTTCATTACATTCAAGTGTCCAAAATGATAACAGTTCCGAATTCAATCAGCCTTGTATACCCAGAAACAAGCTCCTCCGTTTGACTTCTGCTTTTCTGTGATACGACAGCTGTATTCCAAATTGTCATAATGACGCTTTGTACGCTGGTCTGAATAGTGCCTATTATCATCCCAGAAGATGTTACAATGTTTGCAAAGCAAGCCTGAACCTCTTCACGTACAGATTCTGTTCAAACGGCATTAGAACTTTTTGTGAGATTTAAAGACTTGGTCATGATAAAATGTACAATTTTTAAAATAGTATTTTGTTGAATAATACAGTAGCTTCATGTGATTCAGTAGCTTCAAGAGGGGGCAATCTGGCAAAAAAAAAATCAATGTTCTCAGGCTGGATCACAATCCATAATATAATCATGATTATTATTTTTTTAATCTTAGTTTTGAGACTATTTTGTGAGTTACTGAATAGAGCAACCAAACTTATTTCCCTATTGCTAAAAATATAGCTCTTCTACTTAGGCTTCGTCCATGTTAACCCGGATAAATCTTTTTCTCCATGTTTTGGCCTTCTGTCCACACTGAGACGGCTTTTCAAAAACGCTCTCCTAAGTGAATAAATTTGAAAACACCGCTTTCACATTGTAGTGTGGACTGAGAAAACAGAGATATTCCAAAACCATGACGTATTTTTAATTCATGTGATTCAGTCATGTGACCCATTCAATTAAAAACATTGGTGGGCAATGATGTACTTCCATTATTGTGCCTGCTATCCAGTTTGATAGCTTTAATAAATATTAATGTCACTTTGTACAACCTTCAGACTGCATTTTTAAATAAAAGGCTGACAGAAATGACACAGGCCAAAGCTTCTTCCGTTTTTACGCATGCCCAATTTTTCGAAAACATTTCAAAATGCCAGTGTAGATAGAGAGAATTTTAAAACAAAAATTCATGTCTACGCGGATTTATGTGAAGGTAGCGTAGCCTTAGGCTGAAGTACCTTTTCAAGTAAATTTTTTATAAAGGGCACTTTAAAAAAACATAAGTCAGACAATCACAGGGAGCATTTTTAACTACTAAATGTCTTCAGTCTTTTAAACTGCAACAAATGGAAAGGTGTTTGACAGGCGAGTATTTAAATATTTTTAAATACGTTTAAATACTGCATACATTAACTGAGTTGGTTTTACATTTTTAGTTATCAAGTACTTACTTGTTTTCTCAATAGTAGTGCATTTTTTAAATGCATTTGTTTGCTGTTCATGCACTACCCGTGTTATCTGGCTGTCTGCACACTCTTTGGGGTGCATTCTTGGTGGTTTAAATTCACCATGTTTCCTCGACGTGCTAATCTTGCCTTTGCATATTTCGTAAACAACCGTTATTTACGCCATGTACAATCCAGCAGTTCTATATAAATGATATTGAATATCTTAGATACCAACTCCTCCGTGTTGTCAGCTATGCTGCTATGTTGGCAAGCAACATGAGAAGGAACCATGAGCTAAGGAACTGCCTACTTTTTGTTAGTAATGGTTTGTTTATGTGTCAGTCAGGGGCAAAACAAGCTGAACTAGTGAACAGAGTAAAGTTTGGTTCATAAAACAACATGGGGGCCATGTCAGTTTTCAATGCAACTGGCAAAATGTGTTTAGTATCACAGTACATATAAAATTGCTCACAATTTAAAAATCACCATATCTGCTTATTTTTCTTCCATTCTATTTTCTTTGTCAGGTTTATTCCTTAGTTTCATTTTCCCCCCTCTTCCTTCCCTTTCAGCTCCTTTTAACAATTGTGCATTTCCTTCAAAAACCACAAAACTAGCTGCATTTGGAAAGCACTTCAACTATCAGTACATTTACATGGACAATAATAATCCGATATTGACCCGATTAAGACGATACTCTGATTAAGAAACTGCCATGTAAACAGCGATTATTGATGACCTTAATCCGACTAAAGTCATACTCGAAGTAAACACAAATCGAGTTACGACATGTGGAGTATTCCTGTTTTAGTCGCATTATCGATGTGCATTACAGACATGTACACACCTTAATCACACTATTAACGTGGTGTGTGTGAGTTTTCACCGCATTTTGCGACAGGACACGTACACACACGGCAGTGCTCAACCGTTTGACGGCAAACAAGAGAGCACAGCTGCGTCCCAAAACCGTGTACTTACCTACTATATAGTAGGAGAGATACAGGTATTTCAGCTACTTTAAAGTAGGTGAAATACATCTATTTCGGCTACTATATAGTAGGTAAGTACGCAGTTTGGGACGCAGCCCATGGCTTCAAGCAGTCGTCTATTTGCACGTATAGCATGACAAATAATTATCTGCACTTGAAGCTTCCATAAAATGAAAAATGAAACTCCCAAAACTGTATGCGGTACCATAACGAAGATAAACTGTATGTCAATACGTGAATATATGCGATTAATATTGATATAATCAATGACTACATTTGCATGGACAGCAGTAATCTCATTATTAACCTTATTCTGAATAAGACAATATTGTGATTAAAGTGTTTACATGAGTCGCTTTTAAGATATTCCTTTCATGTTCCCGTTTGACATGTTATAGAACATAGATTGATTAACGGCACACGTCATTACGTCCCCGCGCCACGCCATCTGACGTCCCCTCCAGAATTTCACGTATCGACATACAGTTTGTCTTCATTATGGTACCGTATACAGTTCTGGGTGTTTCAATTTTTATGGGTCGCAAACCGTCGCACACAGAAATACGTCATCAACTACGCTTTATCGTTATTATCACGGGAAGACTAATTCTTCTCGTGGGGAGAATTTCTACCAGTATATTGCAAACTATAAGTTATCATCCATCCCTAGTGGGAAGAGATGAACAGCTCTGAATAGTCTCCAGATCATCATGTTGTAATTACTCTATTTCCCACAGGAATTCACTAGTAAGTAATGTATTTTAATAATACACTATTAGAAAACAAGTTGCTGGAAAGGTAGCAGCAAGGACACATCTTTTGTAAAAATAATAATAATAATAATAATAATAATAATAAAGTATGCAAAAATAAAGCTTGAATCTAAACATTAAGTACAACTACACCACATGCACCTTCCCAAGTAAAAGCTACATATTAAAAGGTACATAAGATGGACCCTTAATGTTATCACCACAGTGACAACTGACAAAAGTACAGTTTGGTAAAATACATTAATACGTTTCAATTCCTTGGTGACCGAATTCATTACTTGCTTTTCAACTTGTTTAAATTTGCTGAATTATTGAAAAGTTCATACTCGGTTCTTACTGCTTGAACCCAGCTATGAAATATTCTTTTCAAATCTAGGACAATGAGCCTGTTTATTATGCATTTAATTGACCATCACTGCCAACATGGCATAAATGCCTGTTTTCTCAATGAAAATTGTTTATATATATATATATATATATATATATATATATATATATATATATATATATATATATAGTCATTATATAATTAATTCAAATCGATATTACTACATCATTACATCAAAATCCAAGAGTGCAAGTATACTGAAATAGATAAATAAGGCAGAAGCAGGTATTCTAGTACTAGTAGTATTATTAATATTAGTAATATGATTAGTAATATAATAAAGTAGTATGGTCGTAAACTAGGATTGAGATTTAGTTATAATCGACCGCACGGTCTGCACGTCACAACATTCACAAGAAGAGCGGTGTGCGTCAAGATTTCTGTCAGAAATACACGCATCCTGCTTCCTTCTCTCTCGCTCTCTCTCTCGCGCACACACAAGCAAGCGCGCGCGCGCGCGCGTGCACACACACACACACACACATACATACATACACACACACGTCTTTGTTTGCGCCAAATGCCGCCATGTCGAATTTCCTTCCCTCCGTCCTACCGTACACACTCGGTGTAAAATCACAAACCTTTTCTGCGGCTCCGCTCCTCCGTTTAACACTTCACGTGCATGCCACTGCTCCATGGCGTCTTATAACGCGTCCTAATCCACCCGTGTCGGTTTTATTAATGTAAATAAACACAAAAGATCCGTGCTTGAGTCATGCAGCGCGCGCATTCCATTGGCTGTGTGTGGTGCACTACAGTAGAGCTCTACACATTCACCACACCGCTCCGTTTAACCCTCTACAGCCCGGAGCTTCCGGTCTTTTCCGTTGGTTTCTTTTGTTTATTTTTACACGATTGCCTTTACTTTTTTCATGTTTTCGAGCTGAATAATCTGAATACGTGTTCGTTACTCTTGTGGGCACGTAAAAAAAATCGTGTTTGTAACAATTTCGGTACTATTGTTTTACATTTATGTCATCTGTAGGCAAAGAGTTATCTCGACTTCCGTCATTTCCGCCACCGGGAATATTTCCGTCCTTGGGGCGTTTCCCCAGACATTTATACTGTCGGCTCTGGGAGTTACACTGTGATAATGTTATTGATTAAACAGAGCTGTACCACATATGGCAGACCAAAACAAAATGAAACATGTTTTCCATTGGTACTGTTAGTGATTACATATTTAATCTATGTATTGAAAAAAGTAACCACGCATTATCAAATATGATATTGTTGTCGTTTTTTTTTTTTGTGCTTGTTTAGAAATTGTTATAGACATGTTAAAGAAAACATGTATATAAAATAAACAATGTCCACAACAGTGAATGCAAATATAAAAGGAAAAAATTGAAATTGTTTGGAATAGCACACGACAGACCATGCTGTTATACAAAAATAATGAGGTGGAAGCTGAGTGCCGCTACCAACCCCCAGGTTATTAAACAACATGTTTTTAAATGCATTTATTATTAGTACTAGTTTATGTGCCGCCGTACAAGTCCCTGGCTGCGTTCGCTTACTGTGACAGTACCTATTGCATTCAATTCTGTACCTACTGCTTGGCCATTGAAACAGTGCGTACTGATCAGTATAAGTGGTAAGCATGAATACAATCTGGATGTAACACGCAGCACGGATTCTAACAGCTCGTCCATGCCAGTCCCGTTGCCTTATGGAATAGCGCAGTATCTACTGCTTCCATACTGTAGAATGTACGGAAGCAGTAGGTCATCAATACTGAGAATTCGCATGGCCATAGGAGCCATTATACATGCCCTTGCCCCCCCATTTAAAAATCTGGCATCTTCATGGAGAAACTCCCCGGCTGCGCTGCTCCTCTCGCCAGCTCCCTCGACCTCTGCCAGGGCTCCTGGATCCCGCCTCATGTCAGCTCCAACCTGATCATCGCGCCCCACTCTAAGAAGCCAGCGACCTGCAGGCACATGCTCCACACCCCACTCACCTCCACTTTACACATAAAATTTGAATAAACACTCACTCCTTTTCACCACCTCTGCCTGTTCAGTGTCTATGTTCTACCTATCCTGGCCCTGAGAACTCACACTGGTGGACAATGAGGGTATAGAGAGAGAACACATCCCCAGTGCACAATGGATCCCATGCTTTTGGAAACAAATATTCAGCAGCAGGCAGTGACCTAGAAGCTGGCCCAAAGCCTCCACATGGCGACCCAGGAGTTGCTGGATTTGAAGAAGAGGCCCTGCTCTGGTGCCTCCATCCCTCTCCCAGACCCCTGCTGAGAGGCCCCACCCATGCGTCCTCAAGAAACTCACCAGCGAGGATAACATTGAGACCTTCAACAGGTCGTTAAGGCTCGCCGGGCTGATCCCTGAACTCCCGGTGCCACTACTGCTTGGACGGGACTGGCCAGCGTTTCCCTCACAACCAACCCCGAGCATTCACCATCGCCAATGCCAGAAGAATAATCCAGCCACCACAAACCAGGTCTGACCAGCCTACATGGCCCAAGGGGACGGGGATGCCGCTGGACGAGCCTCCTCAGGTGACACACACACATCCTCTAACCCAGTCTCCTTTGTGTTTCACCAGGTCGCTCAGGAGGTGAACCTAGGGTGTGAACAAAAGGAGAATGACTGGCTAAGGCACTGCTGGGGCCAGGTGCGATCAGTGGCATCAACCAGCAACCAGGGCAGCATCTCCCAGTCACCTACTTCCTGGTGTCCAACGGCCTCCTCTACCATCAGACAGAGCGCCGAGGCCAGCCGTGTGACCTCCTGGTCATCCCTCGCTCCAAGACTCCTGGCCCAGAGTCACACGCTCTTCGGCCACCTTGGGTCCCACAACATCCTGGCAAAGCTGTGGGACCGGTTTCTTTGGCCTGGGATGGACACTGATGTCCGGGCCTTCTGTCAGCAATGCCCCAGTGCCAGCGGACTGTGCCCCAGAAACCACAGCTGGCGCCACTCATCCCTCTCCCCATTATCGGGGTCCCCTTCAGAACGGTGGGCATGAATCTGGTAGGGCTTCTCCCAAAGTCTGCCCAGGGTCATGAATATATCCTTGTGATCCTTGACTACACCACCCAGTACCGCTAGGCAGTCCCACTATGAAAGGCCACCTCCTGGAATGTCTCCTTAGAACTGGTGTTCCTGTTCAGCCATCTGGGGATCCCCAAGGACATCTTAACCTACCAAGGTACGCCTTTCGTCTCTAAGCTAATGGGTGATCTGTGACGGTTGTTGCAGCTGAAATGCGTCCGGACCTCCGTCTACCACCCACAAACCGATGGCCTGGTAGAGCGTTTAAACCAAACACTTAAACGGATGCTCCACCGCGTTGTAAATGAGGATGGCCAAAACTGGGACCTCCTCCTTCCCTACGTGCTTTTCGCCATCCGAGAAACGCCACAAGCATCCCCCGGGTTGACCCCCTTTGAAATTCTCAATGGGCGGCGACCTTGAGGACTGTTGGATGTGGCCCGAGAAGCCTGGGAAGAACAACTCTTTCTGTTCCGGTCCTTAGTCGACTATATACAAGAAATGCAGGAAGTGATCGATTGGGTCTCCCCCATTGTTTGAGAGCACATAGAGGCAGCCCAGCGAGAACAGCAGTGGGCCTACAACTGACTAGCTCAGCCCCAAGAGTTCCAGCCAGGTGACCAGGTGCTCCAGCTGCCTGTAAGGTACTGGCCCGTTGGCAGGGCCAGTACACATTCCTAAAGTGGGTGGGCCCAGTGAACCATCACCTGCAACAGCCCGGTAAATACGCAGACACCCAATTATACCACGTTAACCTGGTAAAAAAAATGGGTCCAGCCTGCATCAGTTCTTTACACCTTCTCAGTTGTCCCCTCAGAGCCCGATGATCATACCTTGCACCGTCAAGGAGAAGCGCTACCCCCACACAGTGCCAGGAGTTGACGGAGCTGGTGGACCACTTCGCCGACATCTTCTCCATCCCAGGCCTGACCCACCTGGTCCAGCATGAGATCAAGACACTGCCGGGAGTGGGGGTCAGACAGTGGCCGTACCATGTCCCAGAGGCTCGCCATCAAGCTATTGAAGAGGAAGTCAGCCGCATGTTACGGGATGGAATCATTGAAGAGTCCGCCAGTCCCTGGTCCAGCCCCATCACAGAAGCTCCTATCTTTGCAATGATTTCTGGAGGCTCAAATGAGTTCGACAGCTACCCACTCCCCCAAGTTGATGATCTGATGGAGTACCTGGGGAGAGCCTGATTCATCTCCACCCTAGTGAAGGGTTATTGCCACCAGCTGCCACTGGCAGTACCGGGTTCTCCCCTTCAGCCTCCACGGAGCACCGGTAACTTTCCAGCATCTAATGGATATCGTCTGGAGGCTGCACCACCAGTTCGCGGCCGCATACTTGGACGATGTCCTCATACACTCCTCCACCTGGGCCGACCAACTCTATCACTTCGGGGTGCTCAAAAGGCCAGGCTGACCGACAACCCAAAGAAGTGCCGCAGTGTCCATAAACGATTTAATGGTAACGTTAGTCAAAATGTTCACACAGAGATGACCATCCTAAAATATTAAGAGGAAGAGGACAGAAGAGGACAGAAGAGGATGAACAGCAGGTCATAGGAGTAGATAAGACTGAGGAGGACGAGCTTCTAAATTGTATGGATAGCTACCAGTTAGCCAGCTAGTTCACATCACACCGTTGGATGTTTGGGACGGGGGCGCCATCATGTGAGGATCATTCCCATTGTTGGTGAGTTGGAGCTATAAGTTGGAGACTGTGTGTTTTCATTTTCTGTCATGATCCTGGAAAATGTCGTCATGGTAGGGCAGTGCTGTTGCATCAAGAACTGCCGTAGTAGGTCACACCGTCATCCAGCGAGAAAAGTGGACAATGGAATGTTTTTTCTATAGCAAAATAGCCTCCAACACATACTCATAGCTTCAACTCACCAACAGAAACAGCGTTCCTCACAGGATGGCATCCACGTCTCAATATGTACTGTGGCTAGCTACATTAACTAGCAGTTGTTCCTAATGATTATAGGAGCTAGTGTTTTAAATAAACAATTATCTGTTTGGAGTAACATTAATGAATAAATTGAGCTTCATTTGGTGACATACATCAGAACTCGTATCTCCATATTTCATAAAAATGTTTTTTCTTCATAAATCAATGCTATTGGTCACCCTTTACATCTGTCTATGTGCTTTACAAATATTTAACAAATGAAAAGTCATTAGAAATGAGCATTTAAGTACTTTATTATTTATTTTTTTTAATCTAGCACCCACCCCCCCACCGCCACCCCCTTCAAAATTGCTCTTACGACATCCTTGTAGTCCATCCTATCGAGACTGTGTCTGTTCCCCGAGCTAAACAAATACATAGCAATTTTCAGAAAGCTTGTTTTAGTAACCTAATTAGTATAAAACTCGATCATACTGAATGCACAGCCAGCACCTTTTATCTGAAGCTATGACTATTAAACATTAGATCTCTTACATTTAAGGCACATATTGTTAATGAAATCATCACTGATCAGGAATTTAATATAATGTGTTTAACGGAAACTTGGATTAAACCAAACGAGTACATAGCACTAAATGAAGCTAGTCATCCTGGATACAGTTATATACATCAGCCTCGTCTAACTGGCAGAAGAGGAGGTGTTCCATCCATCCATCCATCTTCTCCCGCTTACTCCTTTTCAGGGTCACGGGGACCACCTGGAGCATATCCCAGAGAGCATCGGGCACAAGGCAGGGTACACCTTGGAAAGGGTGCCAGTCCTTCGCAGGGCACAATCACATACACACTCACACAACCATTCATACACTACGGACACTTTAGACACGCCAATCAGCCTACCATGTATGCGCCAGGAGGAGGTGTTGCACTCATCTATAGTTATAATCTACGCGTCACACAAAAACCTAGTCATAAATTCAACTCTTTTAAAGTTCTTTATACTAGTCATTGAAATTATATTGTGACCTTGATTTGTGCACAGGGATTTGTGTGCTGGAACATGTTTGGGCTCGTTAGTTCCTGTAGAAGGGAAAAATTCATATAACAGCCCACAAACATTATAGATAATTGTGTGTTTCCAATATTGTAGCACCAGTTTGGGTAAGACTCACATATGGGTGTGATACTCACGTGTCCACAAACTTTTGTCCATATTGTGCATTAGTTCTCTAACTCTAATGTACATATTTATGAGACAACAACATTTGATAAAATATCTGTTTATGTAATCAACAAACATTTTTACAAAGTTAACGTTAACAGAAACATTATTAGCAATAAAACACTTCCATTCACCAATCAGCAGTCCTAAATCACATTCTCACACACAAACTATACTTCAGTTTACAGCATGAGTCATGGTCAACATAATCGCCTGCAAAACCACAAGAGCGCCATCATTGCTCATGTGTATCCCTATAGCTATAACGTAATATCCTCCATAGGTGTAACACCACAGCCTGCATCACTGCATATCATGCATCTCCTGGGTTTCCTGTATTGAAAGAACGACTACTTAGCTTGAAGTACGTGCCTGTTTCCGCGTAGATTTTTTTTCCCCCGACTATAAATTTAACAAAAATGAAATGCTCCCTGGCCAGCTAACAGTCAAAGCGTTTTGTTTGAAACGTTTTAATTATATATGCAAAAATCTACACGTTAACGTATTGCTTTAACGCTGCCCATGTAGCCGGCCTGAATTTTAATCAGGCGGATGCGTCAGCTACCCAAGCGGTCCTTGGGATGCCTGATGTGCGCGAGCATGCAATCTGTCGAGGCTTACAGAGGTGTAGCGCAGAAGCCGACTTTACCATATATGGACAAAGGCAAGCGTCCCTCGAGCTGCTCTTGCTTCCGCGTTTATGCGATTAGGCGGAGACCAAGTGGCCGGTAACAGGGACCGAGCTGAAGGATCCGGGAGGCTTCGTTTGTCATTCATTCGAAAAGGATTATATACATCGCGAAGAACAAGCGGACAAACATGTCGTACGAACTGAGTAAGTTTTAAGTGCAGATGCGCTCTGTGTTGTGTTTGATACCCAGAAATCGTGATCCTAGTTTCAGTTGCTGCCGCTATTGACAGCGGCTGTGTTCCAATTTGTCCCTTTCCTTCTGTAGGCGACTACACTGGCCGCTCGCATTCTACTGTGATGTATTTAAAACCGTCAGCACGCGAGCATTTCTTTTTTATTTATTTTATTTTATTTTACTTTATTTCTAACCGTTAGAACAGAACAGAATGAGCGCAGTGACGTCACTGGCGTTTAACTTTCACTTCAAAACAAGACAAACGCAACTATAGCGAGATGGCCATTAGCTACCTGGCTAACACGCTAAAGCGAATGTAAATAAACATCACACGAACTTTATCATCGCAGCACAACGAAGCGCACTGATAAAAGCGCACCTCACTGTAGCGTGACATTTCTAAACAAACCTCTCGTGTCTTCCCGGTAGTTTATTCAGTTCTGGGTTTGTATACTCGGTGAAGTGTACGTACTTGTAACCCTAGGGCTGGTTCTAAAATCATATACCGGTGTCATACATGCTAACAAGCACGCTTTATTGCTGGGAATTAATTTCAAGCGGAAATATGCTAAATACGTTCATCACGTCATAAACGTACGGTTATATTGAGAAGTGCGACGCGCTCGTGCGTGTGTTTTTTTTTTTTTGGATGGATGCCAGACAGGGAAAAGTGTTTAAGAAATAAAATGACTTCATGACAGTTTCTTCTGAAAACAATAATAATGAAAATAGCGTGCTAAGTTATATATAAAACCTTCACTTCATAAACCCAAACTCCACTTTTTATTTTTCTCCTCCTCTATATTCCAACTCCTCAGAGTGTAGCTAGCTTGCTAATACCTCAGACTCGGGAGGAAAATAGCGCTATCCCGATTGGTTAATTCTATCACTCACCATAGCAACTGGTAACCAATTAAAATATGATTAAACACTCACGTGCCTTTGTTTAAAGGTTGTACAGTTAAACTTAGTCGACCTGTAATGAGCTCTTTATTGGCTTTTTATGAACGTGATCAAGCTGAAATCCTGTGCATTCTCGATTCTGATTGGTCAGAAGGTGTTCATTCATTGTGTATACCAGCAGTTCTGACAGTAGTTTCATTTGGCTATGTTAATGCCTGGTTGTGTTAAAGTTATGGTTTCCCTAGTAACAAGTCATTCACAAGGATTTGGATGCCATAATAGTCTAAGTTAAGTGTACTTGTTGAAGTTGTCTGTAAGGAGATTGTAAGTTTATTTATGGAAGGAGTCTCCAGTGTCAGTACTTTGTAACAGTCAGATGTAAAGGTGTAACTTTAGCTTTCAAGGCTTTGCAGTTTGGTAATATGGCAAGCAACATTTACAAGGGACGCAGGGGAGGGAATGGCTGTTTGCAGCTGCTGTAACATAAGCGATGGTGGGTACTAATTTGTTTTGTGGACATTCTACAATATTAAAGGTAACTACATGGTCAAAAACTGATGCATTGTGGGTGTTTACACCTTACATATATAATCAACTGTACAATATGCGTTAGGTTATCCACTGACGAATAAACATTTGGCTGGGCATAAAATATTTTGGGCAGTTCAAACCCGAACACCTCCTTTTCTATTACTGCTCTCATACTTTTATATTTTGCCATTTAAAATTTTTTTTTCCAAAATGAATGATTTTGGTACACTATGCATAATATCTATGAGCAAGCAAAGCTTGCTAGTTAAACTAAGCATAGCTAGTTAAACCGGAGGTTCTACTTACTATGGTCTGTTGTTAAGTTTTAAGGTCACTTTGATTCCCTGCTAGGTTATGTGCTGCTAGGTAAATACCTGCTAGGTAAATACCTGACGAAAAGCTCAGATTTTGCCATCCCAGCCTGTCCCTCAATAAACCACAACCTCACTGTACAGCTCGGCTCAACCACACTCAAGCCAACCAGTACAGCCAGGAACCTTGGGGTGATTCTCGATGACAGCTTGACCTTTACAGACCACATCTCAACTACACGATCCTGTAGGTTCATCCTGTACAACATCAAGAAAATCAGACCCTACCTCTCTGAACAGGCTACACAGATACTGGACTACAAAACTGGACTACTGCAACTCCCTGCACTCGGGCCTCCCGGCCAGCTCCATCAAACCCCTTCAAATGATTCAGATTGCAACAGCACACCTAATCTTCAACCAGCCCAAGAGAACCCATGTCACACCACTCTTCATCTCCCTCCACTGGCTTCCTGTAGCCACCCAAATCAAATTCAATGCCTTGATGCTCACGTACAAGACCTTGTCTGGAACAGCACCCTCCTACCTCAACTCTCTCCTGAAGGCTTACGTTCCCTCTCGCAATCTGCGATCGATTAGCGAGTGACCGCTTAGTAGTACTTACTCAGCGTGGCTCAAGGTCCCTTTCCAGAATCTTCAAACTAACTGTTCCTCAGTGGTGGAATGAACTTCCAACCTCAATCCGGTCCGCAGAATCTCTCACCATCTTCAAAAAACAGCTAAAGACCCACCTCTTCCATGAACACCTAACCAACCCATTAAAAAAAATTTGCACTTTCACCTCTACTCTGCACTTTGCTTTCTGGAACTCAATTAATGGATCTTGTACGGTAGCACTACTTGTATTGTTCTCTGCTTGATTGTATTGCTTTGCTTGTATTTTCTCATTTGTAAGTCGCTTTGGATAAAAGCTTCTGCTGAATGAATAAATTTAATGTGCTTTAGGCAAACGTATTCAAACTAACTTGGGACATGACCCAGAGGTATCCACTGACTTGTGTATAAACATTGACTGTGTTAAATTTGTAGCTTGATGTATGTGTGATTTCTAATATTTGTTTGTGTTAATCTCTTACAGAGCACTTGTTTGCCAGCCTTCCTCAAATGGAAAGGGGTGTGGCCAAAGTTATTGGTGGGGACCCGAAAGGGAACAACTTCCTGTACACAAATGGAAAGAGTGTCATCATCAGGAACATCGATGTAAGATCTTGTTCTTTATACTGTCCATTCTGAAGTGACTATAGTTGTGCCCCACTTCAACAGTTTGATGCTGTGTTATTCTGTTGCACGTTTGCTGACAAATGAACAAGAATGGCACATTTCTTAATGAACAGATGGGAACTAGCTAAACCAGGGGTGTCCAATCTTATCCACAAAGGACCGGAGTTGGTGCAGGTTTTCGTTTCAACCAAGCAGGAGCCACACCTGATTCCACCTGTTTAATCAGTTGATCTTGGCTTTCAATAGACTCAGATGTGGCTTCTGATTGGTTGGAATGAAAACCTGCACCCACACTGGCCCTTTCCGGATAAGATTGGACACTCCTGAGCTAAACGGTTGGCAGAGTATAGTGCTAGTTAGGAATGACGTGGCTATGAGTGATGGTGTGTAATTAGCTTGCTGCACAACGTGGCAATGACTGTAGCTAGTTGCCACAACCAGAGCTACATTTTGCAGTGGTTAAGATGTTGGTCTACTGATCGGAAGGTTGTGAGCTTAAGCCCCAGCACCGCCAAGTTGCCACTGTTGGGCCCTTGAGCAAGGCCCCTTAATCCTCAGCTGCTCAGATGTGTACATGAGATAAATGTAAGTCGCTCTGGATAAGAGCGTCTGTCAAGTGCCGTCAATGTAAATGCAGTGTCTGCACCAATTATGTCATTGATTTCAACAAATGTTAATCATCACAAAGTCCTCAATCACAACCTTATACACTTTTTGAATTCTGTTAACATACTAATTACCACTTTTGAATGACCAACGATTTTTTTTTAATGCTGCTATTTGACAGATATAAGCTGATGTTCCATTGATTTGGTTGCTCAGTGTTCCACTTAGTCCACTTTGCTCACTGCTCCACTTAACTCCACAGAGTTATTATTGCATAGTTATTACTAGTGGGAACTG
Organism: Ictalurus furcatus; assembly: GCF_023375685.1. Lineage (NCBI taxonomy): Eukaryota > Metazoa > Chordata > Actinopteri > Siluriformes > Ictaluridae > Ictalurus > Ictalurus furcatus. The sequence continues at coordinate 14,314,655 of NC_071256.1, read as the reverse complement.
TAACAAACACTAATAGAGGCCCATTGGGGAAGGTATCACTCTGCCCCATGCACAGTTGAAGAGCAGTGAACAGAACAGTTAATGGGGATTCCAGATACTTATATCTTTTAATTATAGGTGGAGACAAAGTGTTTATGATGTACAGAACCATTTCTATTGTAAAATATATTGCAAAGTTTGGGAGCGGGAAAGGGGGTTTATGGAGTGGACAATGTCTGTATGTTAGACGTGTGTGAAATGCTTGTTTTCCACGCTGAGTCTGCAGGGAAAAAGATGTCTCCGTTTTCCACTGGCCAAATTTTCTGTGCTTTAAAAAAATTATTTTAGGTCTTTTGTATGGTTTTTGAGATGTCGTTGGGCTGGAATAATTTTTTAACCTGGTAACCCTGGTTAATGATATTACCTTAATCAATATTAACTTTAAACTTGGTCATTGGTGACCCAGGGATACCTGTCACTCAGGAGAGTTTGGCTCATTTACTTAATAATTAATCATTTATAATCATTAATCATTGATCGTGTGTGTGTGTTACAGAATCCCGCTATTGCCGACGTCTACACAGAACATCCTCACCCAGTCATCGTTGCCAAATACGCACCCAGCGGCTTCTACATTGCCTCAGGAGGTGAACAATTCTCTTTCTTGTGTGTGCGTGAATAGACAAAATGTCTGCTAGTGGTTAGTGTTCTCCTTTCTGATACAGCTCCAAACACACACTGTGTAAAAGCATATCTTGTCTTATGCTGCTTTTCCAGCACAGGAACTTTCCCCAGGGACTTTGGGAGGTATTCCGTGTGTTTCCACCGCAGGGACCAAGGTCTAATTTAAGTTCCCAGTAAAATATTTAGCCCTCGCAAAGTCTCTACTCGGGAAGTGGTACTTTTTCAAAAGCCAGGAACTTTGGGGGTGGGACTTTGGCGCTGAACATGCTGATTGGTTGAGTGCACCCAACATTTTTAAAAGTCTGTTGTGGTGCGTACAGTAACAGTTTTTTTTATTGTGACTCTAATCAACACAGTGGAGTCTTTAAAATAAAATAAAAATACGACCGTTGGACCGACGACGAGGTTCAGGCCTTATTAAGTATTTATGCCGTGGATGAAATACAGCGGGAACTGGAAACGGCGACCTGCAATGAAAAAGTATACTTAAAAATATCAAGTGGGTTACATGAGCTGAGCATTGTTCACACAGGAAAACCGTGCAGAGAGAAGCTTGTGTACGCGCATGTTCGTCTCCGTCATCTCAGCAACAGCTGATAAAATCCGTTTGCTTACTTTGAGTCTAGCATTACCAGCATACCGAATTCGCTTCACTACCTCTGCTTATCTCTTCTCCAGCGTTTTCTCAGTTACCTTTTTAGCAAAGCAATATATCCATCAACAGCAGCACAGCTTGAATCTCCTCCATCCTTGTTGTTGTTGCAGTGTCGTTATCAGATTTCAGAAAATAGACTGTCCATTTTTAAGACACGAACCTTTATCCCAAAAAAAAAAAATAAATAATAATAATAATAATTCTGTGGGAATCGAACCTGTGTCGCGACTGTGAGCGCGGTGAATCCTAACCACTACATTACCAGTTTAGTTGCAGCAAACTCTTTTGTTACTGTTCAGAGGTTTGTGTTCCAACCAACGCCTGCTACGTGTTTGTGAGCGGAGTAAACATTTTACATTACATCATTAAAATCGGCTTACTTTGTGTCAATAATAAGTTTGATTGTAGCATATTTAGAGGCTTCACATCCTCGCCAAGGGCTTGTCGTGCGCAGTCGTACGTCACAGGACTAATTTGCCTAATCTTAACGGTACTTTAGACTATGATGGAAACGCAGACAACAAAGGTCTGGAGGAACCAAATGGTCCCTTGAAAAAAGTTCCTGGGACTAATTGTTCCAGGTCATTTCAGTGGAAAAGCGGCTTTAGTGACTGGCTTGGGTCCAATGTCGCATGTTGTCCCCTACGTAGTGCAATGGTATTTCTCCACAATTAGACACCATTTAGCGAGCATGGGGGTTTGATTTGGGGCACGTCCTGTGAGTCCTTCTTGTTCAGGCTGACAGATTTTACACTTCTCTGTTAATCTGTTTTGTCTCTGTGCACTTTAGATGTGTCGGGTAAGATCCGTATTTGGGACACCACTCAGAAGGAGCACTTGCTGAAGTACGAGTACCAACCCTTTGGAGGGAAGATAAAGGACGTCAGCTGGACGGAGGACAGCAAACGTCTCGCTGTGGTGGGAGAGGGACGAGAGAAGTGAGTCGCAAAGCATGTGTGCTCTGCATGAAGGGTTTGCCTTAATAGGCACTGAAAATAATGTTATCGGAGTGCAGTGTAGAGTCCTGTTATTCCAAGGTCTTTGAATGCCTGGTTTATGCATTGTCAGAATTATTTCTGAACGCATTTGTAATGAAGCCTGGATCGTTTGCGGTGTTTCCACACGTTAGGGGGACTTGCAGCGAAGAGAGATGAGGTGAAACCTTCAACTGTTACCAGAATAAACAGTTAGCACGTATCTTACATGGTCTTTAGGCTACTATATGATTCAAGTCTGTTCGATTTTACACAGAACTTGTTTAAAGCGGGCCTCTGTACGACTCTGTACCCACTCCTCCCATATCACACTTTATATTTGAATGAACGGCTACTAGAAAATGTAGTCCCATAATAAAAAAAAGCTGCTTTAACCGATAAACTTGTTAAGTAAGGAATAAAACATCATATGCTGTTGGAATGACCATGTGGTGTGATGCTGTTACCATCTTGAAGTTGATTAAGACAAAAACACTTCAGGAGATAATGTCCCACTTATATAACACACATTTCCCAACACTTAGGATTTTTAAAAATTGATTAAATCAGTTTTTATCCGTTTATACCTGCTATAAATGGCCGTTTCCTCACCAGCTTCTTTTCCCCCCTCTCATGTTAGACAATAAAAACAAATGCAGCTTGACTTGACTGTTAGAAAGCACTGACACTGGAGACTCCTTCCCAAAAAAAATGCGAAAACAAGTGCACGTTTTAAAATTCGTTTAGTTGGAGTGTCCTTTATACAAGTTCCTGCATAAGAAACAATAGCGCGTTAGAACGAGTGCATTAATGTAAACATCTGATTTGAATTGCAGCCAGAACTACTGTCAGAGCTGCTGTTAGAAAATTAATCAACTCCTTCTGACCAATCAGAATTGAGAATTAAACAACACTGTGGGATAAAGGCAAATAGATTGCTGACAGAATATTTGGTGACCAAAAGCACTCCATGTGATGTATCTCTTTAGAAAAGGTAATGTGTGTGTGTGTGTGTGTGTGTGTGTGTGTGTGTGTGTAGGTTCGGTGCAGTGTTCCTGTGGGACTCGGGCTCCTCTGTGGGCGAGATCATCGGTCACAGTAAGGTCATTAACAGCGTGGACCTTAAACAGACCCGGCCGTACAGACTCATCACAGGCAGTGATGATAATACCACCTCCTTCTTCGAGGGGCCGCCCTTCAAATTCAAGTGCACCGTCAGCGTAAGTCCACTTCTGTTATCATCTCAATCTCAAACAGGATCAGGTCTGAGACAACCACACACCATTTACCATTTATTTACAGTCTAGGTCACATGTATACTAGGGGTGTAACGATACACTTGGCTCACGATTCGATACGTATCACTATTCGATTCTTAGATGCATCTCGATGCAGACGTGGACGATTCTGAATCGATTCACAAATGTCAAAAATCGATTTCTAAATGTTAACCGATAACGTAATGTTGATGGAATGCAAAAGGCAGAACGCGGAAGTCTGTGGCGTGCACATTGTCACATTTCCCCTCACGCTAGCTCTCTATAGCACGCAACGTGAGTGCGCACTTCCGGGATTCAGTGACATTGATTTTGTTCACTTTTGACATGTGCATTTGTTATGATTTCTGTCCTGTCTCCGCCCTTGTAATGTCATTGGTTGTTCCCTTATGTGTCAGTATTAGTCTCAGCTGTTTTGTGTTTCACCCCTGATTTATGTTTGTTATTCAAACCCCTGTGTTGCGTGAGTGTTACCACCATGCTAAGCCTTTGTTCCTCGTTTACATGGCATAGTTTTGATCCTATTCTCATCCTCGTTATTTGATTCTTGCTTAGTCTCGTTTATGCCCGATTGCTGATCGCCTGACCCTTTGCATGTTTTTGACCATGCCTGCGTTTCATGTTTTGGATTTGTCTGACTGCCTCTTTTCAATAAAACTCGTATCTGCACTTGCATCCATCTCAGCCTCCATTACGTGACAGACATAAGAGACACACGATCGATGGGGAGAACTGTCACAGTTATAACGCATTTTTGACAAGTCTCTTTTCTAACTGTTTACACAAAAACAACAGAATTAAAAGCTGTGAAATTCGGGTACAAAGGAGTCGTACAAAACTATTTTCAGAGGAGGGATCGCCACTGCAGTAATGGTGATTTAGCACACTTCTGGGTTTCGCTGAATTAGTCCACAAAAAAAAGATGCATCGATAATCATTTTATCATCGCATCGCAGCCCTTTGAATTGAATCGAATCGTGAGGTGCCTAGAGATTCCCACCCCTAGTGTGCAGTGACCACTTTGTCAAAAGCTAAGTTAATACAACGTATATGTGCTGTGTTTATGTAGCATTAGCTGTTTCTGTACTTTGTAAATTTAAAGTGATTGTTTTGTGATGATCTATGGCTTTAGTGGCATTTCAGCGGACCTCTGAGAGTGGTTAACCTAATAACGAAAGTAAACAACCGTAATGCTAACATCAAGAGGTGCAGCAGCGCTGAATGTTTGTTGCTGGGTTAATCCACAGGACAAAAAAGAAATGCCACTCACCCGGGCAAAAACCGAACGATAATCACTGTGGTGCACCTTGGTACCGAGGTCGTTGACCCAACCACTAACAATGTTCTATACCTCCATACTTTTGTATACTTTCATTTGTTTTCTAGAGTAAAAGGTAGTTGCTTATATCTACCGCCTCGAGGGCAGGCAAGTATTTCAATTCAGTAGAAAAATCCTCTTTATAACATAAGCATCATGTCCAACATATGTTGTGATTTTCTGTTTATACCCTTCTCTTGTAATAGTGTCTAAACCAGTACAGTACAGCCTTCTCTCCATCTCGTCCATTCTGCCCTCCATCTAAATTTCACGTGTCATCAGATTCACTTGACTGCAAACAGGCTATAGGATAAAACGGACATCATATCGTAAATATATTGCCCTAACTCTACGATACATATCGTAACATTTTTGCATCACGATTATATATTACCGTGATATCGTTACACCCCTAATGTATACAAATAGAAATTCCACCCTGTCACCAGTTCACAATGGGCGTGTCTCAAACCACTATATAAGCCCCAAAAAAAGGTTTTCCTCTCGTATTTCCTAATGTATCGTAAACTGACGCTCTTAATCTAAGAATGAAGATCGTATTGTAACTGATTATGCACAAGTGTGTGTGTGTGTGTGTGTGTGTGTGTGTGTGTGTGTGTGTGTGTGTGTGTTCCTGAAAGTTTAACACTGGGATGGGGAAAGCAGTGGTGCTGTGTGTTTTGACTGTGTTAACAAGAATGTGCTATGTGCCTGAACATGTTTCACTTTGCCAAACACTTTAATACCTCAAACACACACGCACAGAGGAGTTAGTGGAGCACTTAATTATTTTCAGAAATGTTGTAGCTTAACGATAAAGGTTTTGAGCGTTCTGCTGCAGTGATGAAATGAGCACACTCATGGCCAAGTCAGGTTTATATTGTTTGTATACTATCTAGTTTAATTTAAAAAAAATTATTACAAATGATCTCATGAGCATAACAACTTGAGTGAAAAGTAGAATCTTTGAAATATTTGCATGAATTTCAGAATTTCTTGGTATTTTGTATGTCCCGTTTTTGTTGATAACGCTCAAACTGACATTGAGTGGACGAGTTCATGTAAAACCGGATGATCCAAATTTGTGTGAAACCTGATGATCAAATCCATCAGTGTGTCGTCTGAACATGTGCTTCAGCGGAAGAGATGAGACTCCAGGAGCTTTGACCTTTTACACAAAGGAGTTAACATGGTCAATGTCACAAATTTGCTTATGTGTATAGTGACTTTCTGCTGATTTTTTAAAAAACGTACAAGCAAAAGAAAACCCCTGACTTTTAGACCTCACTGTTGGCAAAATCATTCACATGGTGAAATTTTGACGTTTTTATTTTGATCTAGGAATGAAATATATACACACACACACAGTTCTGAAAACTATATGGCATGTAGCTATCCAGTAACTTGATCAAAGTGTGGGAGGAAATCACATTTAGCTAGCAAGGTTTTAGGCAGACTGAAAAAATCACACAAGTAAATAACTTTACTGTAATATGTTATTTTTAATACCCAAGAAACTGCCCTTTGCACCTTTTTGCATAATGAACAAATGCAAATTGGAAAACCTTTCTTCCCCCCACCCATTACCCACAATGAGGTCGAAAGGCCATATTCAATCAGTCTGAGGTTTACACATACAGGCTGCAAAAAAGTTCCAAACAAACCAAAGTAGCACGTGGCTATCCGGCTAGTAACCTAGTTCAGCCTGTCTTAGCAATTTATGTAGTTGTTGCTAAACCTGAAAAATTGTGGTTACTATAGTATATTTATTTTCATTACTAAACTTACTAACTTTATTAGTAACTCACACTTCCAGGGTTCCAGGCCCTGTGTACATGGAGCTTGCATGTTCTCCCCATGCTTCCGGGGGTTTCCTCCGGGTACTCCGGTTTCCTCCCCCAGTCCAAAGACATGCATTGCAGGCTGATTGGCATTTCCAAATTGTCCGTAGTGTGTGAATGTGTGCGATTGTGCCCTGAGATGGGCTGATCCCACTGCCCCCCCCCCACCCCCCTGGGTCCAGAGTGTCCTCTGCCTCGTGCCCCAACTTTCCTGGGATAGGCTCCAGGCTCCCCTGTGACCCGGTATGGAAAATGGATGGATGGATTACTAAATCTGAGTTAGCTGGCTTGGTATTATCGGTGTCGCCACGTGTCGAAAAAGGGGGCTTTTCCCTCTTTTCCCCTCGCTTTGAAATCGCTTATGAATACCTGTGCGCTTTTCGCTTTCGAATTAGCAGCAATTGCTTGAACGGTGGGTTCATTGTTATTGTTAATGGAAAAACGCAACAACAGAACAGTACGACAAATTTGCTTATATTAAATATAGAACTTCTATTAACACAACGAATAAGACTGCTTTATTAACAACGGTATAAATGAAGTCTGACTCCTGCTGGTCTGTGCTGTGACTCTGACTCATTCGGCTCATGCTGAATTGCGCAGACGCGTTCAGTTTTTAACTGTAGCGTCCATTCTCTAACTGAACTAAATATTTATTACTATAAAAAAAAGCAAAATGCCAGTGGGGGCGGTGCCGGGGTGGGCAGGTGATGTAAACAGTGTGTGACCGAACACCGAGTAACATCGAGTATCGCAGCAAGCCCACTTGCTACATGTTTTGGAAGCAGACGTTTTCCTCTAATAACTTCTTCATTATTATTGTATATCAGATCATGATGGGCTCTCCAGCTTGACCTGATTTAGTAGCCAAAAATCAGTTTTCAGTGGAAAAATGTGAACTAGTAGAAACGCACCCAAAATCAACCCATCAGAAAGAGTACAATTCAATTCAGGTGTTTTTATATATCACAGTTTAGGTTTAAATTTGGCAACAGCGGCAGGGATGATCTTTCTGAGACGACACAAGGTATAAACCTTGTGAAGACTCGAAAGGAAACCAGTCCTCTGCTGGATAGCATCGGATAGTGCGTAGTGGCACAGGATAATCATTTCAGCCTTTAAGTCCACTATTTTGCCTGTGTATTTAACAAACAAATCATCTAGGTCACAGTGGTTATGACGTGCAGCGCAAGGACACATTTGAATGAATGCTTAAAGGTGAATGCAGCGATTGAGACCGAGGGAAATGTGCAGTGTGGAAAAACTGTGATGTCAAACTTGATTGATTTGATGTCTTCAGTTAAAATTTAAGAAACACTATAAGCACTACAGACTAGGATTTAAACACCCTGCAAAATAGAAACACCAACACAGGAAACGTATTTACCTTTGCTTGCTGAAATGAAGCTTTGTGTTTATGTTCACTCTGTTTTGTTCTCTCTCTCTCTCTCTCTCTCTCTCTCTCTCTCTCTCTCTCTCTCTCTCTCTCTGCAGGATCACAGCCGTTTTGTGAACTGCGTTCGTTTCTCACCAGACGGAAGCCGTTATGTTTCAGCAGGGGCCGATGGACAGGTAAAGCCAAAGGAAATGCAGATGTCGCACCTTAAGCATCAATGACGTTGCCCCAGATTGAGTTATAATTCTCTACTAAGCGATCTGACAACAATGGGCCTCGTTTATCGATCTATTAGCGAAGGTTGTGTGAATATTTTTATAGGCCTCACCGAACTGGCGAACACCGTCCGCCAGATGTACAGAAGTTTTAGCAAAGCTGATTTTCTTTGCATTCCTTCACGCATGTTGTTGAATGCCAGTCATCCATAAAATGTAAAGCAGGTTCAATCTATAGCTTGTTTGCACTTCCCACAGAAAAGCTAAAGAGCTGAACAGAATGATAGAAAAATGGTATCAATCCAGATAAAAAGGTATCAGTCTGGAGACAAATTACAGAATAGGTGAATTAGGTGTGAATTAAGTGAGGTGAAAGAAATGGTTTGACATGAAAACAGAGGAATAATAATGTTCCACAGAACATTCTCCCAAAAGGTTTGAGGATCATTAAGGTGTGTTTTGGCACAAATCAGACAAGCCTTAATGTTCTTCTGGATTGGCAGTGGTTTTCACCTCTCTACACTTTAATGGATATCCAGTGTTTTTCTGATGGTGGAGTCATGAACAGTGACCTTTATTGATGTAAGAGAGGCCTGTACGTGTTGTACTTGGCTCTTTTGTGACTTTCTGGATGAGTCATTGCTGTGCTCTTGGAGGACGTTTGGAAGGTCGGCCACTTCTGTGCCGAGTTTTTCCATTTGGAGATAATGCCTCTCACTGTGGTTCTTTGGAGTCCCAGAGCCTTTGAAATAGCTTTGTAACCCTTCCCAGACTGATGTATTTCAGTCACCTTCTTCCTCATCATTTCTTTAATGTCTTTCAATTTTGCCATAATGTGTTACTGGGTAAGACCTTTTAACCAACTTCATGCTGTTGAAAAAATTCTATTTAAGTGTTGATCTGATTGAACAGGGTTTGCAGTAATCAGTCCTGGTTGTGTCTAGTCCAGCTGAACCCCATTATAAAAGCAGTTTCATAGATTTGGGGAATTACTAACGATGGGGGGCAAATACATTTTCACACAGGCCCAGTTGGTATTGGATAACTTTTTTTAGCTTCAATAAATATCATTTAAAAACTGTATTTTTTGATTACACAGGCTGCCTTTGTTTTATCTTGGATTTAGTTTTAATTTCTGAAACAATTTAGTATATGAGACACAAAAAACACACGAAGCCAGTGATTGCACGCAGCACACTAGGGAGTACACGACATATTGCAGATTGAGAACGACCAGATCGGTCTAATCCAGGGGTGGGAAATCTTATCCAGAAAAGGCCGGTGTTGGTGCAGGTTTTCATTCCAACTGAGCAGGAGGCACACCTGATTCCACTTGTTTAATCAGTAGATCATTTCGGCTTTCGATAGATTGAGGTGTGGCTTCTGCTTATTTGGAATGAAAACCTGCACTCACACCGGCCCTTTCCGGATAAGATTGCCCACTCCTGGTCTAATCAGTCACTTGGTGTTTGCCGCATAACGTTAAAGGAAGATGCGAGTGATACGATTTGAAGCCTTCTTAGTTTACATTGAAGTTTACACTTCAGTCTCTCTTTCAGTAGATCTGCACAAAGGATTTGAATGTTTTCCACAAACTTGGAGGATTTTCATGAATATCAAAATTGTGTAAATGTTTCCAAAAGGTCCCATTACTTCAAATGCCTCACTTTGTCATTTCATTGGTTTTTATGCTTTATGTATATACGTGTTAGGTTTTGCTCCAGGCTTTCCTCTGTTCTCCGCCCATGTCTTGTATTTCACCCCCTTTCTTTCTCTCTCGTTCCAGATTTTCATTTACGACGGAAAGACTGCTGAATCACTGGGAGCGCTGGGAGGAGATAAAGCTCATGAGGGCGGGATTTATGCTGTATGTATGTTTTGTTTACTGTGTGTATACTCACTTTTTATAGGGTAAAAAAAAAGACACAGAAGTACATGTAAATAGTTAGTGATTTCCAACAGGCTCATCTGATATTCTATCACCTACTTCGCTCATTTTAATATTTAATTAGAAGGAATAAGTTGAAATCAATTACTGGCGTTTATTCAGAGCCATTTTCCTACATTAAGCAATACAGATCATATTTAAAAGAAAAACCTGAAGAAATTTTGAGTTGGCTTAGTAAATCGTAATAAATAAATTTAAAACCAGAGTGCCCTGGGCTGTTTTCAGTGTTAATCATGCTTATTTAGGATTTCAATAATGTGCTTTTATTTGTACACATCTGTATTGCATCTTTAGATGCAACTACATACTTCTCTGACCAGGAAGTTAAGCCCCCCCATCCCCCCAATTGAATTTACAGTATTATAAGCTTGATAAAATAAGCTAAATCTTACACACCCTCTATAATTTCATGGCCTAGATTTTAATATCTCATGGTTTCTGTGCATGACGAACTGTCGGAACGCAATTTTAAAAAATAATAAAAATTAATAAAATGGAAATAATAGGATGTGCTGGATCAAGTGCTATTTTACTGAATAATGAGGCTGGAAGACACACATTTAACCAAATATACTAGACATCCGTTTTGATGTTTTTCAATGCTTGCCATCCTTTCATTCATATATCATTGTATTAGTCTTTATTTTTGAAGTTTTTAAAAACGTCGCTTGCTTTTATGTCGTAACTTTTCACATAAACATCGATGCGACTTTGTCTTGAGACGGCCCCATGTGACTAAGACCCTAAAACGTATCTTAAACCTACCTCCACTTACATTATGAAATAAATGTCACTAAATGTCAACCCTAGGCTTATAACGGTATGACACCTATCATACCTGAGCACTTATAATGATGATGACTCAACTCTCTAGGTGAGCTGGAGTTCAGATAGCACTCAGCTTATCTCCGCGTCCGGCGATAAGACCGTCAAATTATGGGATGTGGCGAGCGGCACTGCAGTGACTACCTTTAAACTGGGTACAGACGTTCTAGATCAGCAGCTGGGTTGCCTGTGGCAGAAAAATCACCTCCTGAGCATTTCACTGTCTGGATACATCAACTACCTGGATAAGAACAACCCGAACCGACCCATTCGCACCATCAAGGTTAGTACAAGACAGTACTAATATTTAGAACTCAATTTGGAACACAGCTGGTCAGACATTAATTGTTATTTATTACTCACTTAGGGTCACAGTAAGTCCATTCAGTGCGTGACCGTACATAAAGACGACGGGCAGAACATTATCTACTCTGGCAGCCATGACGGACACATCAATATCCTTTCACACATGAAGGAATTGTATGGTGCATGCTCCACATCATCAGATCAACAGCTACACACATTTAAGGAAGGCGTCCCCAGTGTCAGTGCTTTGTGACTGTCAGTAGTGAAGCTGTAACTAGGGTTCCCCAATCATTGATTAATTTCCTATAACATGTCTGCATGTCCCCCAAATATACCTTACTTATATATGTAGAAGGTGTATAGCCAATGATGTCACAAAAAGTGTGCGTTACTGTGTGTGATAATTGTCGCAGTATGTTGTTGCATGTTTCTAGCCATTGTTATCCTTAACATGTGTGTGTACATTACTGGGACGCTCAGAGCGGCGAGAACGACACACTATCGGGAAAAGGACACACGAACTCCGTGACTAGGCTTACTGTGGACGACTCTAACCGACTGGTGAGCTGCAGCATGGACGATACCGTCCGCTTCACCGACCTGAAGAAGAAGGAGTACAGGTAAATCTCACAAATGGCGAGCATGAGGCTTTGTTTTTACATCGTGTCTTGTCAAAACACACGGCTTGCCATCGATTTCAGTGTCTGCTGCACTGACCGAACACACACATTCATGGTCGTGTATGAACAATGCACTCTAATAGACAGTAAAAAGATTTGATGAAATGTAATCTGTCGCAGCTGGCAGGCGTGTGTATATTTTCCTGGACCTCTATTTGTGCACAGGCGCATTGTCATGTTGGAAAAGGTTTGGGCCTCTTGGTTCCAGTGAACGGGAAATTGTAATGTTCTAGCATAAAAAGCCATTCTGTACAATTTTGTGCTTCCAACCAACCGTTTGGCAACAGGTGGGTGTGATGGTCAGGTGTCCACATACTTTTGGCCATACAGTGTGGATCTGCACAAACCCACAAACACAGATGTACTATACCAGAAATAGTGTAAAGGTACATACACGGTGATAACTGTTTTGTGTGTGTGTGTATGTGTGTTAGCGCTTCTGACCTGGCGAAGATGGACGCTCAGCCAAAAACCGTGTCTGTCGGGTCAGGAGGCTTGGCTGTAGCTGTGTGTATTGGACAGGTAATATGTGCACACGTTTGTTTTTGTTTATAAAGAGATACCAAGCTATATGCAAGTTTGTTTTTAACATGGTGCTCTTAACATGGAATGTTGTCCACCACCCCCACACCCCTGCCCAGCTTTCTTTTATTTTTTGCCAGAAGTTGTTTCCATTCCAGAAGTTGGTTACCTTTAGCTTGTTCTGTTTAATCGAAATGTTGCCTAACACTCATGGGTGCCAGTGCAAAGAGGACGATGGTCCCTCAAATGTGCTAAACTCCCCGTTAACAGCCTCAAATTATTCGTTCTGTTGCTTAGGTTGAGCGAATAGAATAGAATTCCTGGTGGGCATTTTTAATACGGTTTGCATGTTTTTGTTTTTTTCTGTAGGTGGTGCTGTTGAAGGATAAGAGGAAAGTGTTCACTCTGGATAAGCTGGGCTATGAGCCAGAAGTGGGCACGATTCACCCTGGAGGTGGCACCGTGGCAGTTGGCGGAGCTGTAAGGAACCACTGTTTATGATTTGCATGTTTCACTTCCTTCGGTTTCACTTGTTGACCTCTTGTTAACAAGACACTCTAACTGAAGTTTTAAGTATTATATGTATAAAAAAAAATGTTGTATAAAAAAAAAAAAAAAAAATTTTTTTAATTGCCCTCTCCTACTAAAATGTGTTAGAAACACATGAAATATGTTCATTACTTTAAAAATCCTTAATATTTAATACATTTTATAACCTACGGAGGCCACCATTATGTGACATGCGCAATGCACTCGAGCACTCAAAAGAATTAACTACTAGCCCCACAGCAGGAAAACATTGCCACACTGTACTGTTTTTGCCTGTAATTTTCTAGTTCTTGTGTGCGGTGATACAGGGGATATCTGTAAATATAATCAAACCTGTAAACATCTTGTTAGTGCGTTTTTTCTGTATATTCTCATGACATAAAGGTTGTATAAAACCATCCTAAAGCGCCTAACTAAGGCATACCCAAAGTAAAATTAAAGCTGTCCTTGAACCTTTTGAAGCACATGCATGGTTTTGGTCTCTCTTGAAAGCTGGACTAAATATTGTTACATAATTGGATTGTTTGGACCTTTGCCAGTGTAACAACAGTTTTTGTCAGGATGTTCTTGATCAGTGGATTACTATGAGGTGAGTTGCCGCCGTTTTGTACGTGTTTGTTTGTATGTCAGCGGTCTGACATAGACATTGATTGTAGCTGCTGTTGTGATTGTATCTCAAAACAGTTTATATCAATCAAATCACAAGAATCTTAGCTTTCCAAAGATATGAGTACCTTCGCACACACACAAGCTTTGTAGATAACAGATTTGCTCATAATATGGCGAGAGCGGGCTGGCGGAATTTTAACAGGATAAAATGTATGACGGCGAGATGGCTCATAAGCTCTAAAATTATTGATATTAGAATACGTTTCATCGTAAAACGATAGTTTAATCTATATGCTTCCCTTGAACAACAAACACTCTCGGTTGGCATAGACGTGCAGTTGCTACACACCATGGGTTTTTGCCCCACTCTCGCCTCCTCACCTCTCTGATCATCTTCATTTCGATGTGCATTTTGAGTAATGTCTTCTATATCAGCCTCTTTGCTTATGTTGCGCTCGGGTTCAAATTGAAAAGGCTGAAGACATGTTTATATCACTGTAGGGTCGCAGGAGAATCAAGACCGTTGCAACCATTTGACGTCACTACCCAGAATGCATTGTGACGTGAACAGAAATGGCAGCCTACGGGTGCAAGGATTTTTATTATTTAAAAAAAAAAAAAGACCTATAGAGTGGTTTTTGTATAGCGGATGTCAGCGTTAATCTAATAAGCCATACAAGTCTTCATAGTCGGGGTTCCCTTTAAAGATGGTACAATGAAAATTGGCCATTGATTTGGGGCATAATGTGTGTGTGTGTGTGTGTGTGTGTGTGTGTGTGTGTGTGTGTGTGCGCGTGCACATGCAGGATGGAAAGGTGTATCTCTACTCGGTCCAGGGGAACACCTTGAAGGATGATGGGAAGGTTCTGGACACTAACGGCCCTGTGACTGATCTGCAGTATTCCAGAGATGGGGCATTCCTCGCTGTTTCAAACGAGAAGAAGGTCATCATCGTGTACACCGTTGCCGATGGTTATGCGGTAAATAAACACAGCCATTATCCATTTGCAGCCTTGTAACCATACTGTTTTATCTACAGTGTTAGTGTAACAGTAACCATATCATCATCATCATCATCATCATCATCAATTTCTTCAATGAACTGTAGTATAATATACCTGTTCATGCAGGTTAAGAACGAGTACTACGGGCATCACGCTAAAGTGGTATGTCTGTCCTGGAGTCCTGATAATGATCGCTTTGCCTCCGGAGGAATGGACATGATGGTGTACATCTGGACCATCTCTGATCCCGAGAAGAGGATCAAAATTCCTGGTACGCAAACTCGCACTTGCTGTTTTCCAGACTATACATGATTTTTGTCCTTCAGAAGGTGCTGTGGGTTTTTTTTGTTTGTTTATTTATCCTAATTGTAATATTCCTGTTTGTGCTACTCTGTCTAATGAGTTCTGTATGATTATGGATTTGCAGATGGATATTTTTCCAGGTCTGAGATCAGCATCCAGTTGCACCAGTAGCATGTAAACTTTATCATAACTCAGTATGAATGTAGAGTAAATGGTCATGGGGGGTTAATCTCACTGGTTACTTTAATAGGAACACCTGTATAACTGCTCATTCACGCTGTATTAATTAGCCAATCATATGGCTGCAATGCCTACACTCACGCAGATGCATTCAGTTAATGTTGATATCAAATGTCACAATAGGGGGAAAAATAATGTGCTCTCACTCAGAACAGTCTCACAGAATGGTTTTTTACACGATGAGAATGGCCAGACTGGTAGGCTACAGTACCTCAAACACGCTTTACAACCGTGGTGAGCAGAAAAGCATCTCAGAATGCACAACATGTTGAACATTGAGGCTGATGGATTACAACAGCAGCATGCCACATAGGGCTCCACTATCTGCAACCGCAATCTGAGGCTACAATAGGCTCACCAAAACTTGACTGTTACAATATTGGGGGAGGGGGTGGTAAATGAAGCATGGACTTTTTCAATCATTGGCATATTCAAATTCAGATTTCATGGTTGCAGGCCCTCAAGTTTTGATTTATTTGGTGTTTCATACATTGTGTCTGTGTTGTGACTGAAATTCTACACTGCATTACTTGTAACACATTTTTTAGTACGAACTTTATACACTAAATGATGATAGAATTTGCGTTCCACTGGTGCAACTGGCTGCAGAACTGTGTTAATGGTTTCAGCTTAGGAAACAATACAGCACTGACTGTAGAGCAAAGCATTTGAAGTGATCAAAAGATATTAGAACACCCTTCCATCTACCAGAGTGGTTTGTTCTAATAGTTTCACATAGCCTAGAAAGAAAAAGGGTGATTTTATTGGATGAGGAGGTGAGGACTTTTAGGAAATGGAACATGGCTGCCACATCAACTTGTACCATTTATTTACAAATGTGTTTTGTGTGTGTTGCAGATGCTCACCGGTTGCACCACGTCAGTGGCTTGGCCTGGCTAGACGAACGCACGCTTGTCACGACCTCTCACGATGCGTGCGTGAAACAGTGGACGCTAAAAATCTAAGCACTCTCGCGCACACACTTGCAGGATCAGCGGGGACAGGGACTGCTGTAGGGAATCTTTTTTTTTTTTTTCTTTTTTCTTTTCCCCCCTCTCTCTCCCTCAGACTTGTGTGCTCTCTCTCTCCCTCTCTCTCTCT